>NC_034593.1:135480820-135501432 GCF_900095145.1 Mus pahari
TGCTAGATCCTTGGACTTCCATTCACAGCTACTACTGAACCATTGTTGGGATTTGGACTGCAGACTGTAAGTCATCAATAAATTCCTTTACTACATAGAGACTATCTGTAAGTTCTGTGACTCTAGAGAACCCTGACTAATACAAAGAGTAAAAGCAAAACAAGCAAAATATATGCTGATCCCTCTCCATGGAGACAGCCCTGAGAGGACGAGACATGAAAATGTCTCCAGACAGAAATTAAGCTATGTATAGCCAATAAATGCTGATGGTTACAAGATCCTCAAGATATGTCATGCCATCCTTTTAATGGCACTGATAAATTTTTACATTACAGTTTGGTTATATAATCTAAACTAACTTGTAAGAAAAGTTTGATTTACCTGCCTGAAAAGAGAGCAGAGAATCATCTTTAACTGTATTTTATATACTGTAATTCTATACTTATGTTAATGAACAAAGGTATAATACCTTTAAAGTTTACATGTTTATAGAGCAAGAGGACTGTAGACACCTAAGAAGATAAGACAACCAGGCCAAGTAATTCCACCTCAGATTCCTTCAATGCTGTTTTCTCAAAAAAAAATGCATCTGGAACAATTTCAAAATGGCTAGCTAGATTGCATACTATTACAGATTATTCTAGTCAGGACTTCATTAAGCACTGAACTTTCATATCATGCAGAGACTGGTTAGCAAATGATAGAGTTACTTTTCTTAAAACTGACCAATATACCATTTTTTTAATGAGACCCAAAAGGAAAATGATGCATCAAATTAACATGAAGATAATTCAAGAAATCAATGCCTCATTCCCAGGAAGTTGGGGGATGGTTTTGGTCATTCAGTGGATGATGGATGTTGCCATTGTTTAAAAGGAGTTGTTTGCAAGTTCTTAATTATCTTGGTCAAGGAGGAAACAAAGTATAAGAAGTTAGATTTCCATTTTCTTCTTTTCTTTATCAGCTATTCTCTTTCTTTCTTATGCTAAGAGAAAAATGGAAAGAAGATTTGAAAAGAAAAGGGAAAAGTAGGAATAATAAACTAAATAGGTACATTATTGAATCATTTTTGTAGCAAGGAACATCAACAATACAAATATTTTTACATTGGTATGGTCATTGGATATTAATAGATTTAGGATTATATTTTGCTACAATATACTATGTGTGTGTATGTGTGTGTTTCAACTCTTGTTTAAGTATTATACCTGTGTAATATGAAGTTATAGTCCTTGAAAGCTGCTATTACAAACTGTTTAGAATAATTAAAAAGTCCAAGTTAGCAGTCAAATCGTCAAATTCATGGTCATGTTAGATAGTAGTCTAATTAATTACAGTAAGATGTTTTCAAAGTTGAACAGATAGTAAAGAGCTAGAACAAGCAATATTTGCCTGTTTAGATACAGTACAGGTAGACAGATGGCCTTCAAAACCCACAAAGATCCATGAAATATAACATTTAAAGTTGTTTTATCATTAACAGACTTTTTTTTGGCAGTGAGATATGTTTGCTTCTGGCAGCACCCCTTTTCTATTTCAAAGAAGATGATGAACACCAATGAACATCCTTACTTATGGAATTTGTTTCATATGTGGCAGGCTAACCAGTGGGTAGGCATTACTATTGCTTCAATTGCTGAAAGAATGTTCTCCAGTCTGGACAAATGAGATACAGTGAAGTCAATTGACAAACTTTGGCAAGACAGGCCAAGTGGTTTTTCATATTTCCTGCTTCATGAAAAGTCTGTCAGATATTCTGGGCCAGAGACTAAAGATGGATGAGCCAAGATTACACAGAAAGTTTAGGGAATGTCTATACAGCTAGCTTTTTCTGTCCATTCTCTAGTTTTGGAAGCTTCTTGCCTACACTTCCTGCTTACTCAGATAGTATTTCTTCCTTCTCACACCTGTGATGGGGATGATCACTAGATAGTTAAAGTCTCACATATAAGTTTAAGATGTCTAGGATTAAAGAAAATGTTCTTAAATGTAAGACAATATTTTAGGTTGATAATGCAAGTTATGACTGAAATGGATTATGATAGAACTTTGAACTCACCAAGATAGATAGATAGTAGAATACTTTCTCCAAGCATTCCAAAAGTACATAGGCTGGAGATTGTGAATGTAAATCTTACATAGTAGTTTCATAATTGTTATTATTGTATATAGTTTATTATTTTAAGAGAATATTTTATTGGACCAAAGGGGAGAAATCCCACAGGGATTTGCCCTGAAATCTGAGGAAGATGGAGACATGAACCTGAGTGGAGGTAACTAAGTCCATGACAAGACTTAAAACGCATAATTGAGATAATTGGCTTAGAAAGTAGCAGAAACAAAAAACCAAAGCTTTTGTCCTAGCCATTTATATATAAATAATTCAGTCTTAGATCATTATTTCAGGAACCAGGGCCTGAGTGGAAAAGTTCAGTGTTACAAAATTTCCTTTCTTTTGGTTGGAAAAAATGATTTTGTTATATATTGTTTATTAAAGATTTATTTATTTAATGTATATAAGTACACTGAAACTGTCTTCAGATACACCAAAAGAGGATATCAGATCCCATTACAGATGATTGTGAGTCACTACTATGTGGTTGTTGGGAATTGAACTCACTATCTCTGGAAGAACAGTCAGTGCTCTTAACTGCTGAGCCATCTCTCCAGCTCCTCATGTATTGTTTTTAATACTTATAGAAACTTAGTCATGCTCAAAGCCAATTTAATGGGAAAGGAGATTATGGGTTTATTCCATAGTATACTACTTAAAACTGAAACGAGAATGAATTTGTCCCTGGAAAAATACCCCCTGTTGCAATAAACCCTAGGAACTGCAAGGGAGAAATGAACAGTTTGATATAAATAATTCTCAAAAGTCATTTTGTTGATAAAAGAATCCTTTGTTTTATGGAAATGAATGATTGTACTGCTACATACACCAAACTAGTTAAGAGAATGGTCAGCAGAAACTTTTATGAGTCTGTAATTAAATTTATCTAGATAATAATACTTCTCTTGATGCTTAAAGGTGAAAATTTAGAGAAGCCATGCACCTGGGCATCTGATTGACATCATCTTTATTTAATCTAATAATGCCAATTGAGTTCCTCTGAGAAGTTCATAATAGCCTTTATTTACATTTAATTAGTACCTCTCTGAATTAATTCCTCATTTTATAAACCTAATGCAACCTTAATACTAGAAGATGTGAATCGAATATGATAACAACGTGTACCTGGTTGTTTTAATTAATCTGTCTAAACTGAACATGCCACTTCAAATTCATAAAGCTCAAGCCTATGCTACCCTTAGACTTATGATCATATTAATTGGCTGCTGTGATAGAAGATGGCCTCTATATTATCTCACTCTGTGGCAGATTCCAGTAGAGATTAGTATGAAGAGTAAATATATAAATTTTATTTCAGATATTAGACTAGTAGGAAATAAATAAGTACTAAAACTGGTTAATAATAAATGAGAGAAAACACAGACAATATAAATATATTTCATTTTTTTAGAATTTTCTGCAATGAACACAGATAACTTATTAATGAGACAACTATAAATCATATACATGATATATTTGTTAATATATTTATATATAAAAATAAGCCATCATTGTATATTCTCGGCTCTGTTACAAAGTACAAATTTGTGCCTTAGAAATACAAGGAAAACTCTCATCATATCAATGTTCTGACTCTATTGTACTGACCTCAACATTCATGAAGATGAGTGAGAACCAAGTAAGGAAATTGTGAGACTACACTGGTCTCAATGGTGTGGACAAGGAACAATAGGTGTGTTGGGTATTAGAATGAATAAATTAGAATGATTCTCCCATTTGGGAAAATAGTGGGAAACCTCAGGTATAACATTCCAAATACATGTCTCCTTTACATTTTTTTTTTTTTAAATTTACCTGCTTGCATCGGGATTGGATCCAAGACCATTTGTTTAAAGTCAGAGTCCAAGATCAGCATCTGTTCCCAGTAATTAAATAAGTGACTGCTCTTTGTATCAGAGCAGTACACCACTAAATTTTTATTGTGAACCAGCCATGATGAGATTAGGACACAGAAGACTTATCTGCTCAGGAAGGCAAAGCACGGAAAATACACCAGGATGCGTCAGAAAACGCAGAGTAGCAATCAAAGGAATGCTGTCCCGTGTGTTAAAAATCAAAAATTCCTAGAAAGAAAATAAAACATGCAATGTCAAATCCTAGTCAGTTCTGTCAATTGGGAAAGATGCCAAAGTCAACCACAATTAATGTTGCAAAAGCCTAAAGTATAAAAGTCACTTGTGGTAATTTCCTAACTGATCCAAAAATGTAGACAAATGTTGTCATGTTATGAGTATTGCCATGGCATATTTAATGACAAGATTTATAAAATTTCGATATAACTGAAGAAAAAGCAGATGGCAGTGTCTACACTTCCTTTTTGACTAAATTTGTTCTTTGACAACTTGATAAAGGTGGAGAATGCATTGTTCATCCTCTCTGCACACTCTCTTCCTTCTCCTAGAGTTGTTTTCTCTTTCCTCCATACAAGCTTCTTTCCCACACTTATCTGTTTTCTTTTTGTCCATTTTGTTTCCTGACCCTCTGACTTTAACTGACAGTCTACAAGACCATGGGTTTGAAAATATCCATTATAGCCTGGTTGGTTCATCATTGGATATGCAACAGAAGACAAAGGCTACCCCTTTCCATAATTAATCCATACCTGGTATATCATCGAAAGACCATAGGATCTCTTGAGCCCTTTCCAAGACCTGATTAGTTGATGACAGTCCTGGTCTTGTGAACACTCTTTGTATCTGTTCTGAGATCCTATTTGCTGTGTCTGTGTCATGCACTGAAGATGACACTTCACAGTCTGTTTAAACTTTTTATTGCTTGTGATTTTTTTCTCCTTCTTTGAGATG
The DNA here is from genome assembly GCF_900095145.1 of Mus pahari. Lineage (NCBI taxonomy): Eukaryota > Metazoa > Chordata > Mammalia > Rodentia > Muridae > Mus > Mus pahari. The sequence goes on from NC_034593.1 coordinate 135,485,759, forward strand.
TACCCTGAGTATTGAGAGAATAGGAAAGCATGTCTTGAGGACTAAACATTCAACTGACACATATTGTCAGAACCTTAAACAGCCACCCACATTCACTGTTGTCTTCTGAAAAGAGAAGTGGCTCAGAGGATGAGAGCAGCATTTGTGTCTGTGGTTATAAACAGAAAATGCATTGCAGTTTGGTGCCATGTCAGCTTAGCTAAGCAACAATGACTTTCCTATGACCTTTCTAGCTTAGAACATTTTTGTAGTGTTCACAGTACTGGGCAGATATTTCCTCCTATAAAGTAGATGTCAAAAACAATGAGACCAACTGATGACCCCAGTCATGTCCCTAGTGCAATAAGCACGCAGTAACTGGCAAGTTGGCTCTGTAGTTTCTAGCACTCACTTCTGGGTGATATATATTAGTCAAGAACTTTTAGCTCAGTTTCAGATTGATTTCTCTGTATCTGGCTACCCATGTGACTATGTCTTTACCAATAGGGCTTTATCATCATATGACTAGATTACTTTGCTCACTATTGTCCTTTTTATTTAATGAGTTTTATCTACTTGCCTGAAAATTCCAGAATTTCGTTTTTACAGCACAATAAAATTCATATATATATGAATTTTACATATATACATATATATGCATATACATACTCACACTCACATTTCCATTATCTGTTCAGTTGTTAATGGGCATCTAAGATGTTTCCATTTTCTAGAAATTGTTAGTAGAGCAACAATGAATATGAATGAGCAAATAAAATTTCAGTAGAATATAGATACTTTGGTTATATGCCCAGAAGTGATGTAAGTGGGCCATATGGTTCTATTTCTACACTTTTGAGAAATATCTACACAAATTTTCATAGTGAGTGCACCAGTCTACACCTCCACACTAGTGGAGAAGAATGGCTCTTTCCTTACCACCTCTTCAGTGTCTGTGCTCGTTTGCTAGAAGAGTCGTGGTGTCAGGAATGTGTTAAAGTGTCAAGTGCATTTGTGTTTGTTGATTTATTGTTTTACAGACAGAGACAGACACACACGTGTGTGTGTGTGTGTGTGTGTGTGTGTGTGTGTGTGTGTGTGTGTGTGTGTGTGGTGTAAGCTGAGGCTGCAGACATTATAGTACTAGATCTAGAGTTCTAAGCAGTTATGAGTCAACCAGCATGGAACTGAGAACCAAACGCCAATCCTCTACAAGAGCAATAATAGCTCTTGACCATTGACATTTCGTGGGAGGTATTTTTGTTGTTGTTTTTGTTGTTGTTGTTTATATGTTTCATTTTGGCCTTGGGAAATTTTCTATTATTTTATTTAAAACACTTTCTATGACTTTGGAATAGAATTCGTGTATATTCATAGTCAATAATCCTGGCCCTTTTGTAATGTCACTCTTAACTCATTTTCCGATCATGGTTTTTGAAGAAGATTGTAATTGACCTTAACTGAATTATTTTAACTTATCCTCAATTTCAAATATAACTGTTTTTGTTGAACTGTACCTCCATCTCTGGGATAAGGCTGACTTGATCATGATAGATGCTGCTTTTAATATGTTCTTGAATTTGTTTTGCAAGCATTTTGTTAAGAATTATGTATGCCTATCTCCCTGGGCATTGGCGTTACAATTATCAATACGAAGTGTATAAATTGATTTTAAAAACACATCAAAGACAGTTTCCAGCATGATCAATTTGTGTCTTGATTATCCCACTGATGTCTTTGAGCATCTGGCAGGGCTGTGCATAGGATGAACGGTGCTCTCTTTCAGCGTTCTGTCCCCTAAGTTTTATTTGTTTTCTTAATATCTGTACTACAACTAAAATAAAATTTTAAATGTTTTGGACTTCATATTGACAGCCAAGGAAAGAATGAGCTTTGAAGAATGAGGGGAAATCATGTTTGAAGGACAGATTAGCAGCTGGAACAGAATTAACAAGGTGTCCTCCACTGTTGACTACTACATACTCCTTCCACTATAATCTTACATGTTTATGTTTTCTCATTTATCCCATATGGATGCAAGCTGAGTGTGTCCATATTAACGTCGTGTTCTGATAAGGTGAATTTTCCTTCCTGAGAATAACAATATAGATGCTGGTTAGGAGGCAGCAAATTTGGATTTGGGGTCTGCTTCTATCTCTATCTGATTCTGTAACTCGACCAAGCATAAAATCGTGCATCTGATTCATTCATTAGCAAAAGCTTCATTGGCCTATGTGGTTTTAGCCATTTCTGAATCTCTTATTGTATCTTTATGCAAAATGCTTTTGTGGGGTTCTAAACGGGGAAATTCTAAAAACATTTATCAATGCAGTTTTTGGAAGAATCTGTAATATGGTCTAATTAATTTTTCACCACTCTTAGTTCATTGGTTACCTTTAGTTGATATTTATAAATTTTCACTTGAATTCAGTGTACAATGGTGTATTTAGTTACAAATGTTCCAAGATGTGCATTTTCGTTTTTCTCTAGTATGGACAAAAGAATAGAACAAATGGTGTTATATGGCAAAACTATATTTAATATTCTGAGGACATACTATGTGTTCCAAAGTGTCTGTACCACTGTACAATACTAGAAATACATGTTCTTATTCTTGGTCATCTTAGCTCACATATTTTCTTTCATTTATTTGTCATTTTGCTTGGTAAGACATTGTTTTTTTTTTTTAACCTCAGTTTTGATTTATACATCCTTAATTAATTTTAAGCATTTTTGAGAAATTAATTTTCTTAATGAATTTTTCTTAATGAATTCCTCAAAGGATTTTAAGCATTTATTCAAGTGCCTAACAACCACTTGTATTATCTTTGGACACACGCCATTCAAACTTCTGTTTTCCATTTGGTTGATATGAGTTCTAGGAATTCTTTACCACGAAGCTGGTACATGATTGAGAGATATTTTCTCCCATTCTATGGGTTTTATTTTCAACCTTTTATCCTTGAGTTTTGAAAGTTACAATTACTTAATTTGCTGAAATACAATTTACCTATTGTTCTCTTCTTGTTCTTCTTGCTGTTGTTCTCCTTTTCCTCCTCCTCCTCCTTCTCCTCCTCCTCCTCTTCTTTCTTCTTCTTCTTCTCTTTTTTTCTCTTTCCCTCCCCCTCCATCATCTCCTCTCTGTTTCTCCTTCTCCTATTTTGTCATCGTTCCCTTCCTCCTGCTTTCCCTCATTCTCCCTGTTCTTCTCCCTGTCCCCTGCCCCATTCCTCCTTCCTCTTGTCCTTATCCTCCTCCTCATCTTTTCTTTTTTATTGATTGCATTTCTAGTTTTTTTAAATTTGGAAACCACTGTCCATGTCATGAAAATTTACTCTTTAATTTTACTTTAGGAATATGTAGCTGTGGTTGTACTATTAGATCTATAACTCCTTCTAAGTTAATTTTATGTATGTTCTAATGAGAAGGAAAGGTCTATGTATATTTCATATAAGATATTAAAATACCCAGTCTTCTTGGCATTTAAATGTTGTCTCACATAATATCTGATTTTAATGTAATTGTTTATTGTTCTTAGTGTTTGTTATTACCTACTTTTACTTTGTTTCCTTTTTAACTTGGTTATTATCTGTTTCCTCATCCTCTTCCTTTCACTGAAGCTGAATTTTTTTTTTTTTAGTTTTTCAAATCAAACGCTGTTACTGACTTTTTAAAAATAAATGTGTTTTCATCTGCTCTCTGTGTCTTTAGGCACTCATTTACCTCCTCACATGATGTGGCCTGTTGTCTCTTTTATTTCATTTAACACAAAGTATTTCCCAGAGTGTCTTATAATCTCTTTTCAACTAATGATAATTTAGAAGTGTGTTGATTAATATCAAGTATTTTTAAGTTCCTGTTTCTGATTTTTCTAATTTTTTCTCATGCAAATAATACTTATGTGATTTCACTAGTTTAAATTTCATAATGCAGACAACTCTACACAACACTCCATCTATGCCTAGAATGAGCCCATATCATACTGTTATAGAATGGAATATTCCAGAGACAAATATTATAGTTTTCCGGTTTATACTTCTATTTAGATCTTCTATACATTGTTTAACTGGTGCCTGCTTCTTCTCTACCTTATAGAAAGTTATAGTGAAGTCTTCAGCCATTATGTCTAAATCATCTGTCTCTTTCTTTACTCCTTTCATCTGTCACTGTACGTCACTTAAGTCCCTGTCTAGGGAAGTCAATTTCTACTACAGTGTACAGATCAGCCCTGTTCTTCAGCTGCTCCCACCTCGAGTCTCTCTTTACATTGAAACCATGACACTGATGACATCTAAGTTCTTTCAGTATTGGGGATCTTATCTTCATGCAAATTTCTGGATGCCATTTCCATACTGGTGTCACATCCAAATATTTCCATGTACTACATGCTAGTTGATGGCTCTTCTTCCCAATAATGGCTTGAAGCATAAATTGTCCCACATTTTCACCAAAGAGAGGTTTTCTACTTGGTATGAAAAGTTTTTTTTAATGCCTTTCTTTTGAGCTATTTTAATACAGTCTTCTTAGTGCATTTTTTTTTTTTTTTTTTTTTTTTTTGGTTTTTTCGAGACAGGGTTTCTCTGTGTAGCTCTGGATGTCCTAGAAATGTCCTAGAACTCACTCTGTAGACCAGGCTGGCCTCGAACTTAGAAATCCGCCTGCCTCTACCTCCCAAGTGCTGGTATTAAAGGCATGCACCACCACGCCCGGCATAGTACACCTTTAAGTTTGTTGTACCCCTCAGTTTGTTGCAAAGGACAATGAACCTATTGGAAGGCTCCATATTTTCTCTATGTCTAACCTAATTAAGATTTCTACCATACTCAGAGGAGGAAGAAAAAAGTTGTGTCTTGGTACTGCAGAATTTTTCCATTCTTGCCAAAATTTCATACATTTTTCTTAGATAAATATTTATTCATTCGCTTAACACAGTTTCCTGTTGTTAATTTCTACCTGTCACAGTTAGTTTCTGGGAAGACTTTTGCTTACCTCTGTCACCATTTCGGAGAGCTTTCTCCTCCCTGGATGTTTTTAATTAGTTCCCTCTTGTGGCTTGTCTCATCTGGAGGACTTACATGGAAATGGATCTTTATAGTAGAATTTTGTCTCAACAAACATTTTCTGGCCACATGAGGCTGCAGGTTTGCTCCAGTCAGCATCTCCATGACCTCAACCCCCAAGGACCCCTGGAGCTGTGAATTCAGATGAGGGTGGACCTTGGGAATCTGCTTATTCAGGTCTTTGGCAGATGGCTCTCACTTTATGCTCTGATTTGTATTTGTGGGAGGAGTAAGGAAAAGAATAACATGTTATTGAGGATTTGTTTTGGTTTACAATACAAACAGACTGGAAAGAATTTTGGTGAAGGCCAAAATCATCTGTTATTTATCAGTCTCCTACATCAATACAACAGCTCCTATTAATGTCTTTTATGCCCATATACTGTGTAATGAAACGATACCTAATGCCTTCTATGCCAGCCAATAATTTCTGTTTCTTTAGGTAAATTTCCAGTTTTTCTCCATCTTTTGTGTTTTTGTGATAGTTGGAAATCTACAGATTTTATTTCCTAGCCTCTTTCCAAACTGCCTTTCCTTTTGCATTAAGACAGAGGAGAAAAGAATAGTGGTCTTCCTTTCTAGTAGTTCAAGATCATCTTGGACAGAGGCAGAGCTGGGTTGACTCTGGGACAACAGATATATGAATGCAGGGTGGACCAGGTTCTGCTTCCTCTGCACTGACATCATGGAATTCAATAATCCAGGAAGCTAGGCTTCTTCTCTCTTACCACTTAGTGTGATACTTAAGATCAATGCCTTTTGATTAACTGAATACTTTCTCTCTCTTGCAATATATCTAAAAGCTTCTCTGGTTATAGGCTCTTTGGGTAAAATACAGAGACTTTTGTTAAAAATTATCATAGTTAGGCTTCATTGTCAACTGGATTGGATTTAGAGTCACTTAGGAGTCATACCAAGGACATCTCTACAGGGTTTTCATTGAGGAGGCAATACTCACACTCAATCTGTTTTCACCTTGCTGTGGGCCAGAGTATTCTGCAGAATATATAAAGAGAAATCTTGATGAACAGTGGCATCCCTCTATGTGCTTCCTAAAGACAGAAAACCCAGTTGTCTCATCCTCTCACCCCAACAGCAAGAGCCACTCTCACCACTCTACCTTCCCACCACAGTGGATTACGCCAAGCAATGCTGAGCCTAAAGAAACTTCCTAAGTTGTTTTGCAGAGATGTTTTATTGCTGCAACTAGAAAGATACATGACTAGGTCCTAAATCCTACATGGTATTATTAAAAAAAATGCTTTCTATACGTTGAAAGGTAGGAACTGGTTCCAGTAGTCACAAGCATCAGAGAAACTATGAGCAACTGATATGTTCCCACGAGTCGTTAGGGCAGACATCTAAGCTAAAATGACAGAAAGCGAATGTTGTAAAACGTTGAGAAAAATATCATAAGAAAAGCAGCCTTTCAATCTGAAAGGAGCAAATATAATATACAAAATAATAATTACAATGAAGAGATCAACTTTTCTTTTGCAATGTGTAAAACTTACTCAAGGTTTTAAAAATGAGTAAGCACACTACAGAGTAAGGCTAAATATTTCACACACACACACACACACACACACACACACACACACACACCCCACACACACTCACACCCCCCCCCACGCACACAAGATTTGTATCTAGGATACATAAATAATTCTTATAACTCATTTATATAGAGGTAATACAGCTAGAGAAAGATTAAAAAGGGAAAAGATAAGCTGAAAGGAAGATATACAACTCACCAAAAGCCCCCAAGGGTCTTGACATCATTAGACAACAGGCAAATACAGATGAAAGCTACAGGAAAACTAGACCAAACACCTACAGGAATGGGTAAAATTAAAGGATGTAGAGCATCAAATGTTGACAAGACATGGAACATGGAACACTCACATAAAATATCCCCACAGTTTCCCAGAAAGATACCAAAAGAAAAAAGATGTAGCCTATGATCTCAGAGTTTCATACCTAACTATTTATGTGCAAGAAATTAAAATATCTATTCTTTAAATATCTCACAGAAGAATTTTACTTATCAGTCATTTTTAATAACTTCAAGTTAGAAACAATTTGTATCTCAGCTCCAAGAGTATGCAAAGCAGATATTGAGACAACAACGCAATTTCATTCAGACATAAAAATTAGTGAGCAATGGCTGTAGTGGCCACATATGTTTACTTCACACGTCATATGCTTCATGAAGCAACTCAGACATGAAATAATATTTAGCATGAAGCAATATTTATTCCATTTCTGGAATAAAAAACCTTATAGATGACAAGAAAAGGAGAGTGCTTGTTCTTGAGTTTGGTAAGGAAAGGACCTTGGTTGTGATAGATTTATCTTAATTAGGGAGAAAGTGCCATGAACTTGCAATTTACTAACACTCTCAGCGTTCACTTTGGATCTAGGTTTATAACATTAAATACATGGTTCCAGTCAAGAATTTTTAAAGGTTATTGAGTCAAACTTGGTGGCAGTGAATTGTTCAATTTTCACTTGTTACAGACTTAAAGGTAAGTTATACATATTTATCATTGATCATGCACTAAGAAAGTGTAAAATGTAATCTTTAACACAATATAATTTTAAGAAAAGGTAATTATTAACTGTTTCAATCCATTTCCTGCCATTATCACAGAATAGACAATATCGGACAACCTTATATGACAAATGTCTTCTAAGTTCCATGTTCTACAGCCCCAAAAGAACAGTACTGCTATCCGTTTCATGAGGTCCTTGTCCTTGCACAGTTTGAACTTTTGACTTAAAACAAGAGCAAACCCATGTATGTGGATGCAAGGAAAGGAAGACAAGCTCCTCCAGTAGGTAACTTACATCCTCTTAAAAGCTTCATCCCACCCTAAGTGCCCTGTTGCAGAAGCCTAGATATTACAGAAGAAGTATAGCTTTGCCAGGCCACCAAGTTGACAAATGCATTTCAGCATGACCCATGACAGGGGGAAGGTCCTCAGCAACCAAGTCCTGAATACTCATAGCAGTGTGTGGGTATGCTAGCACACACCTGTGACTCTTGCTTAGCTTCTGGTAAGAGCATCTTAAAGCTTTAAAAGATGTCAAGAAATAAGAGCAAGCATGAGGGTGATGTTCACCACTACCTTTATCTCAGGAAGCCTACTGAGGGATCTTCAAGCTTCAAATCATTTCAGAAGCCCAGGGATAATGATTTAGATTTGGGTAGGCATGTTTGATGTCCTTCCCCATGCAGGCTTTCTTTTCCCTTTCTTAGATGCCCGAGGCTGTCTTGTTATGGTCTTACATCTAGATGTGAGTCTTTTAAGATTGTGATTGGCAGTCATTCAATCATGTAATAAATACTATTAGTTTTTCCTGTTCTGTGAGACCACGTTTAGCCCTCATGCAAGAGGTTAGTGTAAGCTCTACCTGTGAGGAAGACAGAGGGATCTCTCTTTCTCTCTACATATACAGACACACACAACACACACACATACACAAAGAGAGAGAGATTTAAATGACCAACTACAGAGTCATAAGTATCGTTGTTGATACAGTGAAGGGCAATGTTACAGAATATTGTATTAGAAAGACATAAAATCCCATTTTTGAAAGTCTTAAATTAAGAACTAAAATTATGTTCTTGGGCTGATGAGATGCCTTAGTCAGTAAATGTACTTGCTGCAAAACCTAAGAACATGAGTGTTATCCACAGGATTCATGTGTTCTGAGAAGAGAACTAACTCCCATAAGGCAATATCTGACCCTTCTCTCCCACACATGCCAGAACACACAGAATAAGTGTTAAGCTGTGTTCTATTCCTGACACTGACTAGATGTAGAGTAATTGACTTTGGGTTGATTTTATTGCTTTATAAATTCATTCAAGATTTTATAAAATGGTGTCAAGCTCATAAAGTCTATATGAGAAAAGCTGTATAGCTATAGCCTGAAGCTATAGAAAGACTGTGTGGATGGCACATGGGGAGGAAGGTGGGCTCATGAGATCATTGAGGCTGGCTAGAACTTATTGGAAGAGGGACCTTTTGAGAGGCCCTTGCCTCTTTACAAAGGCTTGTTTTCCGTAGAAGGGAAAGGAATTGGACTGCTGACTCTACAGCAAGCTGCCTTGCTGACCCTAGTAATTTGATCTCCCCATTGGCCTTTGAGTTTCCAATAGACTCTCACTCCATCTTCTCAGGGTCAGCCAGCCTTCTCCTTGGTTGCCCATGCCCTCAGCCATAACTCAGATTCCCAAGTCTGTGAGTTCCCTCTTCCTGAGCTCTCTGAGCATGCATTGGTGACATGGTTGCACATAACCCTTGGCCCCAGGGCTACATCTTTTCCCATCTGTTCTTTGAACCAGGAGCAAATCTTAGTCACTATCATCATTTCTATTTTGTCAGTTAGAGGCTGTGACAAAGTTTCCAACCTCAGGCTAGTCTCAGCCCTCCCCCTCTCTCCACCCTCATGGCAGCTGGCTCTGTGGCACAGTTTCTTTCCATTAGACTTTCAGATGTGCTCAGCACTTAATATATTTTCCTTGTCTTACTTCCAATATCCCTGCAAGGTGAATAGTCTTAGCTTCTATTTCCCAATGAGAAATGTGAGCATTAAGGAGATTTGCTCACTTGCCCAAAGTTATACAATGAGTACAAAGTACAAATATATAAACTCGAGTCTGTTTAGTTCAAGAGAAAAAGAACAACACACAATGCTAATTATTTTGCTCCTAGTTATAAGGAAAAGAGAGCCATAACTCTGGCTATGAACAGCAAGTAGAATAAAGAGTGCCCCCCGGACAGAATCGCAGCTCAGTACAGGAGACCCGTTTCTTACTCCCTTTTCCTGGCTAGCTTCCTAGCTTTTCCATTCTGCCTACTTATAGATTATCACTGCAAGTACCCTCATTTCAAAAGGCTTGCAGCATCTCTCTCCTCTCCCACTCAGAACTGCAGGTCAATCCGTAACACACAACAGTCTCTCAAAATAGACTATGTAGCTTTCAAATGAGTTTTAATTCCAAATTGGTCAAGTCTTGGCTTTTGCTGACACATTTCCTTGGTAGTTTTAAATTTTTCTTTCAGAGGCTAGCAAAATTAAGTGAGGGGCAAGGCAAGGAAAAATATGTATGAGTTTAAAGTACAGCAGACACCTTTTTCTTGGGTTCCATTTTCTTGATAAACACTGTGCAAATTAGAAAAGGGATTCTATGAAGGAAGCACACTGTCAACTAGCCTAAGTCAAAGATCAAGTGAAAAGAGAGATTCCTCGGCTCTGTGAAGTCTGCATTAGCTCTGGGGACTTGAGCACAGCTCTTGCTGGCTCTAGAAAAATCATAAACCTTAATATACACTCTTAAATCTCCCTCTATATTTTTTGAATAGAAAGTTATATCAGAAAAAAATTCCCATTAAAGTTTACCATGTATGAGACTTAGGCTTTTATATTTTTAGCAAACTAGTCTCAAATTATCTCATGTATATTAAGTGTTGGCAAGTGATAAAGATTACAACACAACAGAATTGTATGAAAGCAGGCTAAAAGTAGGAGTCTAGTAATGTTTCTCCATCAAATATTCAAGGCAGTGGAGAGTGCAGTGCAGAAAGAAACACATGGATTTTAATTTCAGAACAAGAATGGAGAAATGTTGACTGATGTATGTCATAGGTGGGTTTGATGAGCAGCTGTGATTTATATCGTTTCCCACTAGGGGCTTCTCCATATCGGAAAGAACAACTCCTTATCTAACTCGCCTGTTTGAGTGACATCTTTCCCAAAGACTCACCCGTTAACATTTAATTACTGTGTCCTTTTGATATTTTAAATACCATCTGAAGATAGTTTTGTATGTGGATAGGCAGGAGTTTAAACCAAAATGGAGCAAATAAACATCAGAGTCATTTTCATCAAATCACCAAGGGGCACAACCCTGGACAAACACAAACTCGGATAAGCAGCAACTGAGTCTCAATTCCCATTCCTGGGGCTAAGCATTCCACTCTTAATATAGCTGCAAACACATTGTCATAAAATCAAACTTCCTGATTCTTCATCACTTGGAAATTGTGAAGGGACCTGGATGCAGGAAATGTAATTTCCCTGTTGCTTACCTTGTGAAAAACCCTGTTTTTAATATCAACTATATATGAAGTAGAGGGATGGCGACAACCATGTCTCTAATGCAATGAGAGCTGTGTTTCTTTTACTGAGTTTTGCTCATAGCAAAAATGCAGAAAGTTCTATGGAGACAAGACCAGACTTGAGAGGACTCCTGGTGATTGTGAGTGTAGAGAGTTATCATCCAGCATCTCAAACACTGGACAACGTGCAAAATGTGACCCGTATGCAGATAACATGCAAAATAGGACCCATATGCAAATACTTAGGCCAACAAGATCCTAGTGTACATTACATTGGTTTTTGTTATATAACTCAGTGTGACTCATTTAAATACCTGTGCTAAGTGTCCTTCATCTGTCTATGCAAAACAGCAGGCAGTCTACAAGTTGCTCTTTTCTCTCATGGAACTTTATAGTCTGTAGTGTTGAAGCATGTAAGATCCCAGAAGAAAATTTGCCCAATGTCATATTTAAATTAAATATATATATTGTATGTATGTATGTAAGTATGTATGTATAAGTAGGTGTGTGTGTGTGTGTGTGTGTGTGTGTGTGTGTGTGTGTGCATGTGCTCATGTTCACGTGGAATATTGTAACTGACAACAGGTATCTCACTCACTTTCTCTTCAACTCATACATTGAGACAGGGACTCTCACTTGAACTCAGAGCGTACCAATACTCTAACTAATAAAGTTGCCCAAGAGTTGCCCGGTATTCTCCTGTATTCTCCTGCATTCTGTGATTTCAGGAAGCTGCCATGTCTACTTGGTATTTGTGTAGGTGCTAGAACTCCAAACTCTGATACTTAAGCATTATGACAAATATTTTTCAGCCTGGCCTATCTCTTCCAGTCCTAGAACTTTCTCTTTAAAAGCTATTGTGTTCCTATTGCATTACAAGTTTCATATTATGACAGCATAAACTGTGGTTGACCAAGATGTGAGGACTTAAGTCCACTTAAGTCTGTTCATGAGCATATGACAAGAGCCAAAGACCAGTTCAAATGAATCAAAGACAACATTTCTTAAATATCTCTTTATATTTTTACCCTGCCATATATTTGATTTAGAAATTATTTCCAAGTTTATATCCACAGATACTTTGAAACCATTAATTTAGCAAAAGTGTCAGTGCTTTGTTTAGACTGGATCATTCTGTAAAACTGCCTTTAGGAAAATTTTACAAATGCATTTAATGCAATATATAATATATATATATATATATATATATATATATATATATATATATATATATGTATGTATGTATGTATGTATTTAAGTTGGACAATTATATTTTCTCTTTCTGGAATTCTGATTTCATGGATGACAATTTCAAATTGAAAAGTACATTTGTCTTGTGTGAAGAAACACAAATAAAATTATTTTACTGATGCTTCTCATCTATCCCTTCCTGGATGAATTGGGACCTCATCTCCATCTTTGAAATGGCAGAGTGCTTTTTGACACATTGATCAATTCTGAAATTCATGCCTCTTTTTTGTCCCAGGACAACATATAGGGCTTTCCATTTTATGGTGCTATCGGGGACTGGTAGCCAGTTGTTCACCAGAGCTAAAGACTTAGCCTCTTTTCTTGGGAATCAAAACCAGACATCTGACCTCATGAATGATATTCTACCCCTCCACTTGCTGAGAGTCCCTAAGGCCCCTTTCACTTCCCACTGGAAACTTTGCTAAAATCCTTAGGACATAGTTAAGAACTTCTCAGAGTCTTGGTATGCATGACCTCCTGAAACACAAGACTAGGGTTACAGAGTCTCACAGAGCCCCTAAAACCAGGCTACAGGGCAACCACTGACCAAACTGAGAATAGACGGTAATTTTGAAGAATTGTTAGACTCATCTGAAAAGCAAGACAGATGTCAAGGGGAATGTGGGTTAACGTGATGCAGATGAAAATCTCGATCTTGTAATAGACACTCAGCCTTTCACCAACTATGAAGAGCAATAAACCCATTGTTTTATGGCACTCAGATTAAAAGTATAAAGAGACATTTTTAGCTGTGTAAAATTTAAAAGTCTATGGATAATTCAAAATCTCTGAGAGTGAGTGTGAACTCACAGGGTACCATAACATTTTCAAATGACTTTTTTGTAGAAATAAGGTAAGCTTTCTATGGGTTGAAATTATTTTGTTCATTCCTTGCTATATCTCTTCCATCTTGAACAATCCCTGACAGACAGAGGTTGCTCAGTAACTGTTAGAAGCATGGATTGGTAATAAATGGGTCAACTATTAACTACTATAGGGCTAGCTCTCTGGTATCTGTTTTTTATTTCTTTTATCAGGTGGACTTGATAACAATTTTTATGATTGGCTTAATAACTAAAACTCTGTCTCAAGGGTGATATATCCCATCTGGGTTTATTACCAGTTTACACATGTCTATCCTATTTCACCCCTGAGGCAACATCAGAATAACTCTCATCTAGTAAGTCCCCTCCTTGGGGTTTGAAGCAGAAGAGAATCAAGGAATCTCCTTGGATACCCAAGCCCAAATCCAGAAAGCAATCCTAGTCTTATTTCCTACCAGTGTAAGATATTGAAAAAGATTCTAGGTGATATCTGCCTACTGATCCCAACTGTCCTTAGGAGGCAAGTGCATATATGATTTTTATTGCGGGAGACACTGCAATGTTTGTAAAACAGTTCCTCTGGTTTTCTTAATGACTTCATAGCTAAAAATCCTGAAATCCCCTCTTCTTTCTTGCCTTCCTCCTCTTCTCTTCCTTCCTCTCCCCTACACTACCCCAGCTCCTCCTCTCTCAGTCCTTTATTCTTCCTTTCTTTTAACTCCCTTATTTAAAAATATATCATTTTTTAAATTAAATACATCTTCTTTAAAATAGAAGGTGCATTTCAAAATAAATAACCAGCAGTAAGTTGTCAAATCTCCAAAGGCTGAGCCTCATAACCACATGACTAAAGTGAGAAGAACCATGGGGTTGAAAGGTTTCCATCCCTCAGATATGATTAGCTATTTCTGTTGATATGCACGGGGCTTAATATAGAAGATTAACATTATTAACAGAAAATTTTTCTTAATAAGTTGCTTTCTTCCCATTAGGTCTAATGCTATGTTTCTTGACAGAATGATTGATGCAATTATTACTCTAAGTGCCAATTATGGAGGAAGGCAAGCACTCTCTGACTAGCATGAAGCTTCTAGGATGCCATGGGGTCAAAAGTCTGCACCTCTTCAGGCCCAAAGCACCATCAGGATTTGTAGAAGGGACCTGCTTAGCTGAACTTTAACCTCAGAGGTCATTTCATCTTAATGAAACGCATCTTTGTTGTCTAAGTATCTCAGCCTTTAAATGATACTGTGAAGATCACCAAAGGAAGAAAACATAAGAAGTTCATTTAAATGGTCATTATTTTTAAAATCCTTGGACCAACTGAAGTAGCACTTAATAAAACATACTATTACAGTGTCCAGTAATGATGGTTGAGATCTGCTAAAAAGCAGGCTTACTGTGCCAGGCTCCTTGAGAACATCTCTATACCTCTTGAATTATTAGTTTTCCTATGATTATCCGAACTGATTTTAAGGCATAATGTTGGCTCAGTTTCTCTAACAACATATGTGTCACAATAACCTCATACTCTAAAGACTTCTGGTGTGAAGTCTCCATCCACATGGCCCACATTTAGTTGTCCAAGGTTAAACTGATAGTCTGAAGTCTTACAAATATTCTTCCTCCTGATACCTTGCTTTCTTGTGGAAATTGTAGGTAAATATAGTCTGGAAAGTAGGAAAGAGAATGAGTCTGAAGCTTGATAGAGAAAAAAGAAAAAATGTCAAGGATGGCAAATATAGAAAAATGTTCATTTTCCCTCCTCTTGCTCAACATTGATTTTGTTAGCCTTCGGGGTAACTAACCTGCCACTGAGCAGCAGAGAGAGATTCTGGGGTCATGCCATGTGGAAGCTAGAGCAGAGAATGTCTAATTTCCAACACAAACTGGCTCACGTTTACTAAGGGAGACAAAATTCATGCCTTCCTGAACAGGGATTTTAAGGGGAAGAAAGGCCAGTCAGGTTTGTAATCCCAGTGATTTAGGAAGCTTAAGCAGGAGGATCACAAGCAGAGAGCCAGCTAGGGCTACAAAAGAGTTCAAGGCCAGCCCAGAAGACTTAGAGAGACCCTGTACGAAAAATAAACTATATGTGAAAACATTCAGAACCAAAGGCTAATGACCTAAGTTAAAGTTCAGAACCCATATAGTGTGGACTGAAAAAGGAGAGCAACAATAACAACAACAAAAACATCCTCTTACAGGGTGTCCCCTGACCTCCACACATGTGCCTCCTCCACCCCAAGGAATAATTAATGTAACAACAACAAAAAAAAAACACCCTAAATTAAAAAGCAAAAAGACTTAAGCTGTACCATCTTACCAAGCTTGCGTGGATGCCCTAAGTTCAAACATCAATACAGAAACATACACACAGTCTCTCTTTCTCTTTCTCTTTCTCTTTCTCTTTCTCTTTCTCTCTCTTT
>NC_034593.1:135502222-135527250 GCF_900095145.1 Mus pahari
CATACACACACACGCACACATGCACACACATACACACACACCTATAATAAATACTGATAATATCTCAGAAAACTGGCTTTCATATTTTCTGCAGAGCAAAGGTGGAAGCACTGCTAAGGTGATGTACTGATTAATCTCAGCTACATTAGCAATTAGAAGCTGAAATGGTGAAGAATGTTTCCTCAGAAATGGAGAGGATTTACTTCGAGAACGCTGACATTATTAACATATCGAAAAATTCACCAATTATGTGTTCCTTAAAACGTTTCGAAAATAGGTGCAAATATGCCAAAAATATCAAAGCAGGTTTATTTTCAAATGTTATTAAACACAGCTCTAATGGGCCCATTAGCTAAGCCATGAATAGTTTGTACTTCACAGCACATGCCCCTCTGAATGGAGGGTCAGAAAACTCAACAGTCCCATTGTGTATTAATAGGTCTTGCTAGGATTAATTTGTCCCCCTTGGGAAGTAATAGGAAGTATGTAGAAAGATGCTCCCTTTCCACAACTCAGAGCGAGAAGGAGTGGGAGTGGCCATGAGAAGCTGGAGACGCTGGAAGTTTATTTCCATCAGCATGGAGGATAGTTGTGTACCTGTGTACGTACCATCAAGATGTGCTTGAAGATAAGAAGGTATGGTGGATGCACAAAGGCAAATATTCGCTAGGGCCATGAATTCATGGCTTTGTACATGAACACACTAGTCGACCCAGGATTCACCTTCAGAATTCTTTTATGGCCAGTCACAGGTTGTCTGTGCTGTCTGGGCCATGTATGCCACCCAGCCTCCCTTTACTCATTCTGCCTCCTGCCCTGACTTCCATGTCTGAACTCTAAAGGGATTTAAACATCTGACCTCAGGAAAGTGAGCTCTGTTCTTCACACCCTCATGGATTCCTGAAAATGAAGCTCAGGTACATTAAGAGTTTTTAAACAAATCTACCCACAGTAAATCCACCATAGAAGAAACTCATTTTGCTTTATACTGTTTGGATATTTTTTTCTTTCTGGAATTTCCATTGAAAGGGCTCTCACTTAGAAAGTGCTCCCAGAAGGAAGGGTGGACAGAACTGTCTATTTCTGTCCCTTTCTAATGAGTGATGTGTCACAAACTACCTTCTTCCACAGCTCCTGGTATATTTCCACTAAAAGTGGAATGATAGTTGTACCTATATCATAGAATGGTTGGAGGAACAGATATGCATGAAATTCGTTGAGCATTATTTGACAAATAGAAAGTGCTCAGCAAATTTAGCAGTTGTTCTTGGTATCAAACTCAGTCAGGTTTCAAACCTCACTCTGCACAGGAGACCACAGGAACCGAAAATGGAGGGCGAGAGTCCCTAGCAGCTTGAGGCTGTTCACAGGTTTCAGATAGTTTTTTTCCACCCTTACTTGAATCCTTAACAATCATCTCCAGGTCAGTGGTCCACATAGACAACTTTGTCAATGTGGACATACACATTTTCAGCATGTTCATGTGTTGACCCAAATCCTCCCCTCATTCTCCTACAAAGCAAAACAGTGCCTTAGTGGCCAGCGCAGTGCCCTGTAGTAGCTACATGCCAGTAGCTGATTGCATAATTGTTGAATAAGTGAGGGAATGCATCAACATATGAGGAAGAGCTTCCATGGTTTGAAGAAACCATACTTCTGAGCATCTTTCAGGACAATGATAACGGTTCTACTTGTTACTCTTAATTCTGCATAATACAGTTTAAACAAACTCTGAGAGGAGAGTCATAGCACTGTTACCGTCCTTCTAATAAATAAAGCAATTTCTAGTAAAGAAATTCAATTCTCATAGTCTCAACCATGTGCTTGAAGGTATGTCTTTTCTTAAATGGAAGCCTGCTTTCAGGAATTGAAGATGACAATTCTGTTTTAAAGAAAATAGTTTACTCAGGGCTAAATATGAGCGATCATGGCTTGACTGTATGGATTCCAGTTATCCTGAGTGACATATCCCACTATGGGAGAGGGTATATGAACTTTCATAGACACAGAACAAAAATAGTCATAAATCAATACGTCAGGGGAGACATCCGTAGGCTGGGGAAAGCAAGGTAGAGAAATGTTTTCTGTGGGTTTCAGATGCTATATTGTGGTATTATTCGCTTAAGGCTGGAGGTCAGAGGTCTACAGAGCTTAACAATGTATTCCAGGAGATTTCCCTAATAGTCTCTAGAATGTCAGGTCGTGTACAGAAGGTAAAAGCGAATTTAAACTGTAAAACAAGCCTAGGAGATCTCAAAGTAATTTTGGCTCTCAGCTCACTATACTATATCTCTCTACAATCCTGATGCTATCACAGCTAAGGTCAAGCCATACTGTAGGATCCTTAATATAGATGTGGCCTCTCTGGAGAACTTTAGTTCCACACAGCTGTTACGACAATAAAGAACTTGAGATCAACCTTATATTGATTTGCTATATACTGAATATAATTGGTACCATGTAGCTTTCACAACCTAGCCAAACTGAAGCCCAAGGACTGGTTAGAACTGCTAAAACCATTCAAAATACAGAACATTTGTCCCGGAAGACACTATTAAAAATGACACATTAATACTTATTTCTGAAGAACAGAATAACAGGCTTTAAAGTAGAATTAGAAACATGAGGTTAAAATGATGTGGGGAATACTAAGACGAAAGTGAGAAAAATAAGCAGCATTAAAAATATCTGTAACCTAACTTGTGTACTTTTCAATGCATATGTAATTTACTTCCAAGTAAAAAAGAAAGTTAGCATTTAAAGAAGAGTGACAGGCTAGAGGTGTGACCTGGTGGAAGACTGATTCCCTGGTGTACCTGAGGACCCTTAGGCTCTGGGTTAGATCCCTGCACAGAGGTGTAAGGGGTGGCTGAGAGAAACAAAGATGAAAGGTTTTTGTGTGAACTTTTATTAATTTGATAATTGAAGAAATTATACAGAACAATGAGAATATATTCCCAAGGAAGAAGAAATAATGTTAATAGGGTGATTCACAGAAAAAAATACATTGTTAGGAGTATTTTTCTCACCTTTCCTTTTGTGTATTCTATAAATAACAACTGTAACAATATATAGGTATATGCAGTTGGTACAACCAATCCCTCGCCTGTGTAAGCTCTTTCATTTCGTCTGTGGGAATTGCCAGGAACATGTAAGACAATGAGTGCTTGTTTGTACTGTATCATTCAGAGACTTCACTTTTTCAGCTACATTAATGTAGAGACAAAGGCTATTGAGAAAGATATTTAAAATGATATTGTATACATTTCAAACTTGTCCTTTGTATAAGGCACCATGTGACAGATGGCAAGGATGTTTTTCATCCATTATGTCCCATGAATTGGTCAGACTGACATTATAAATGTACACTACATAGTTTCGGGGTATGATCTTTGTTTCTGGCAAACAATTTATCCACAGAGTTGTCTTCCAGAGACTGAGCATATCAATAAAAAACACATTTTAGTTATCCATTTCATTTATTCATTGAGAAATGTATACATGCACATGACATATTTTGATCATATCTACACACTATTTACCCCCCCAGTTCCACAAATACCATCCAAAACATACTTCTCCCATCTTCATATTCTCTTTATATTTAAACATTTTTGAGAATTTCATATGTGAGTATTTCTCTTTCTCCTCCTTTACCTTCAACTCTTCCCATTTCCTTACCCATTTACTCTCAAGGCAATAATCTCTTCTTTAATGCTTCTTCTTACACATGTATAAATTGCATGTGTATAAGTACAATGCACTGAGTCCATTTAGTGTTGATCTTATGTGTATATATGTATAGAACTGAGCATTTGGAATCATGAAACATAGTAGAGGGTTCATCCCTGGGGAAGACGAATTCTCCCTCCCTCTCTCAGCAGCAATTAGTTGCCTTTAGCTCTCTTTCTATGCACAAGAGGGGATTGTTGTGGGGCCATTAACTAGAGTTTGAACAAACCACCAGAGGATAAACACAAAAGGATATGTATAGTCTATTCAGAAATAGGGCCTAGAACAGACAATCACAACCTAAGAGCAATGAAGACAGCCCGTGTTGTCTGGGAGGACTCAGGAATTTCACTGAACTCATAAGGAGGTATTTCATGCCAGGCACTTATGTATTCTGGGGAAAAATTGTCTACCCATTCCCACTACTCATATTCAAACTCATTTTTAATTGTTTTCATTTTTGTTTTTATCAAGACAGGATTTCCTTGTGCATCTCTGGCTGGCTCTCCTGAAACTCACTTTGTAGCCAGGCTGTCTTGAAATTCACAGAAAGCCTTCTGCCTCTGCTTCTAGAGCACTGGGATTAAAGGCAGGCTTCACCACTTGAAGCTAAACTGTACTTCTTTAATAATTTGATTATAACTCAATGAGTTTTTTTTAAAGCTTTCCCATGCATTGCTAGCTGTGCTTAACATTCTCTATCCCAGCCTATCTTCTACTCCACTATCCTCATCTCAGATTAAACTTAATCCTAATATTCTTATATAGCAGCTGTGCTCTCTCTTTTCCTCCTAGTATATTTCATATTTATGTTACAAGATGGGAAGTTTCCATATGGGGCTTTATATATGCTTCATTTTGGTTAACTGTCCTTCCCTCATGCCCCCATCCTCCCTGCCCCCATCTTCTCCTCCCCTATCCTCCCCTTCCAGTCCTCCCTGCCCCATTCCTGCTTGACTATTTCCAGTCATAGTGTTAACTCTCTCTAATTTTGTATCCATTGTACTATATCACTCATAGACTCTCGCCTCACGTGCAAACACTTCCTAGAGTCCTGGCTTCTACACACACGCCAAGTAAAATATCTCAAACAAAACATTTAAAACTGTGATTCAAATATGAGAGGAAACATGCTGTATGTGTGTTTATGGGTTTGAGTTCCCTCCCTCAGAATAATTTTTACAGTTTCGTATATTTACCTGCAAATTCAACTACATGGTTTTTCTTTCTACTGGAATAAAATTCAAATGTATATGTGTGTACCATGGAAGCTTTGTGTACTGGTTAGTTTTGTGTCAACTTGACACAGCTGGAGTTATCACAGAGAAAGGAGCTTTAGTTGGGGAAGTGCCTCCATGAGATCCAGCTGTGGGGCATTTTCTCAATTAGTGATCAAGGGGGAAGGGCCCTTGTGGGTGGTGCCATCTCTGGGCTGGTAGTCTTGGATTCTATAAGAAAGCAGGCTGAGCAGCCAGGGGAAGCAAGCCAGTAAAGAACATCCCTCCATGGCCTCTGCATCAGCTCCTGCTTCCTGCCCTGCTTGAGTTCCAGTCCTGACTTCCTTGGTGATGAACAGCAGTATGGAAGTGTAAGCTGAATAAACCCTTTCCTCCCCAACTTGCTTCTTGGTCACGATCGTTGTGCAGGAATAGAAACCCTGACTAAGACACCTTGAGTGTCTCTTTCAACTGAGCATCTGCAGTCATCACTGCCACTGCAACAGAAGCTTTCTTGCCCTTTAGAGTCAAAAGGAATACAGATTATGGACTTCTACCTGGTTTCTGGGTAGCACGAACCATGTGCATTTGTATGGCCTCTGGTGTCAGCATGTGCTACAGACCTCAGCATGCCTCCACGGGCAGTACAGACCATGGAAATCAACATGGCTCTCTCTGGCAACACAGGCAACCGACATCAATACAGCCCTGGGGGCAATGAATATTGTCTCCAGGGGTAGACGTGCCCAGGGACATCAACATAGCTTCAGGCAGCAGCACAGATCATGACCATCCACAGGACGAATTTCTGAAGTGTCTGCTAGCCATTTGAATTTCATCATCTGAGAACTTTGTCTTGGTTTTCATAATCCATTTTTAATTCTCTTGGTTGTGTTCTTGATGTTTGGTTTTCTGGGTTCTTTATATATTCTAGACACAATCCTCATATTTGTACGGTGAATGATTCAGTCACTGGGCAATCTCACCAACCTCAAGCAGATCCATTAAAAAGAAAATTCATTTAGACAGTTACTTGAAACTGATTTTTTTTTCTCCAGAGTACTCATGGAAAAGAAAATATAAGTACATTCCTTATTTTTCTCTGTCTTAAAACAAAACAAAAACAAAAACAAAAAACCTTCGTGCTTTTAACAGTTCTGTATTCTTTTCTGGAGGAAAATAGATCTGTCAAATGATAAATCTTGAAATAAGAAGAAAAAATTTTAAATTCATTATTACATTTAAGAACATTAGCCCTTTATTCTGACTAATATAAATAAGTTTATTTTTGCTTCCAATTGCAAATGATCTCCATAATAGCATGCTAATGACTCAATGCTTACACACCTACCAGACAAAACCCTCCATAGGTAGAAGCCTTCAAGGATACATTAGATCTTCTCTCTTGTCTGAAGGTCAACTGTAATTATTCACTTACCCGCATCCCCAGAGCACTGGGTAGAATGACTAATGTATCATTGATAACTACTTTAAATGGTACATATTAAAATCCAGATTCACATCTTGTATCCCTTTATGGAAAATCATCGAAAAGGTAGGATAATGAAATAGTCTTTGGAGACGAGCAAAGGAAAAAAGAAAAAAAAAACCTGTGTGAACGGCTGGGAAGCCATTTATAAAGCTGAGCATAGTAAGAAGGAACTGAAGCTGCTTAAAGTTGTGGAGCCTAGTGGTGTCTTAACATATACGCTCCACATCCATGAGTTCCCATCAGTCCCACCATCTTGCAACTCTTTAGAAGAAACCTGAATCTGATAGGTGACAGCTCAGGGGGTTGGAGAAATGTTTCAGTAAGGTGCCTACTATGCAAGAATGGTCCTTGTGTTTGTATACCCAGCTCCCATGTAAAACGTTGAGCCAAGAATGGTCCTTGTGTTTATATACCCACCAAGGTGGTGCGCCTCTAAGTCCAGTACTAGCTAAACGGAGACAAGAACACTTCAAGGACTTGGTAGCTAGGCAGCCAAGCCAAATCTAAGACCTCTGGTTTCTGTGAATGACCTTATTTCAAAAATTGTGAAAGGCACCTATTATTAACACCTGACCTCTACATATACCTGCCTATGCATGGCTTGTACACACACACACACACACACACACAGACACACACACAAGCTGACATGACACAGCTTGAGATTTTGATTGTATTTTAAATGGATGTGTTTTAGTACCTCTGCCTTTAGTTTTAAAATGTTATCATCTTAAGATCTATTTGCCTATTTTAAAAGCAGAATAAATGCTGAACTTTGGTTTAAATGCACTTTGTTTTCTTATGATGAACCCTATGAAAATAACATCACATATATCTCATTTCTTTTGCACCTACCTAAAGAGAAAAATTATAGCTTGAATCCTCTGGGATTCGTGCATTTTAAATTGCTCCTGCCCATCCTAAGAAGTGAATGAGAAATAATATTTCTATAAATCCAGCAAAGCTGTCTCAGAAGCTGCTAGGGCAGAGAAGACCTGCTATAAGCACAGAGTTAATTAAACACGAAGTGAACTTGTTCTTTATCATGGTGTGGCAAGGCTCTTACAGAACAAGAATAAGGAAGATGGAAACAACTTTCCAAGGATCAGTGTGTTTTCAGGATGGACAGATAAATTATGCCTGAATGGAATAAACTGTTCAAATCCGGGTGCGGTAGGGCAATACCATGGTGTGATCCTAGACTCAGGCACAGAGATTTTAGGTTATAGGCCAGGCTGTGTCAAAATTCCAAGCCAGATGTAAGATCTACCTATGTGGTCACACTCTGCCAATCTTCTGATTATGCATTAGCATGATGGTTAATTTTTAACATCAGTTTGATTGCATAAATGAATATTGGAGAGCTGACAAAACTTTTACTGTAGGTATTTACGACAAACTTTCTAGAAATTGTCATATGGGCCAGCAGACTGACAGGTGCATGTCCCCCCCCCCCCAGTGCAGTGGGCACCATCTAGTCTACGCAAAGCCCAAATATGACAGTATGACACAGAATAGGCAAATTCTATCTCTACCCTAGAGCTGGAAACACATTCTGCTTGAGACAGCAGAACTCGGGGATATAAGCCAATGGACTCTACTCCAACAAGCAGACATCACGTTTATGGACCTCCAGACTCGTTAGCGTGTCCCTCAGTTCTAAGATGCTTCACTTGCATTAAGCCATGCTATTGCAATCCAGATTCTCAAGCAAGCAGGCATGCTATTCTGAAACTTTCAGGCATCCATAATTGTGTAACAAATCCTCTCATATCTGTCTGTCTGTGTCTCTGTCTATGTCTCTATCTATCTGTACATCCATTCTCTTCATACAATGTGGAGTCTATTGATTTTAAGTCTCTGGAGAACATTGAATTACATAACAGGCTATCTAGCTCTACGAATGATAAATGGTTGCAGAAATCCTTAATGGTAAAGAGGTAAAGATTCAATGGGCAGTAAAAGTAGAATATGAATAGGGAACAAAAAGCCTACAAGTAGAATACCTACCAATGTCTGATCTTAAAGCTCTGAAATCTACTTATAGCTCCCATTCTATACCAAAAGAAACTGGGAATAATGAAAATTGGAAGGTTATTTTATATTACTGCGGAGCAATTAAATTAAGAAAGTCCTTTTGGATTCCTTGGGCAGGCCTTGCCTGAGCACACAAATACTTAAGAGCAGAGATCTTTCTCTAGCTGGGGACAAGTGACATACACTGGAAAATAAAACCCAAGGGATTTGATTTATGCACAAACCTCATGCTTAATGAGATGGAGATGGTTGGGGTCACAAGACAATAACTGCCAGTAGCCTTAAAGAACTTAGAGAAGCTTCAGTTGACAGCCAGCATGGCAAGGGTGACAGACAGCAGCAAGGAACTGACTCCTGCCAACAGCATAGCAGACCATGAGTGTAGAATTTTCTCCAGGTCCTCCAGATGCGAATGAGCTGACTTTGGCTGTATTAGACCCTAAATAGAAGAAGGAGCCAAGTCCACCAGGCTGACTCACCACCAGGACTATGAGATGATACGTTGGTGTTGTTTAGACTGCAACTGCCGGTAGTAATGGAAAAATAGCACCCAGGCCTGTTATGCCTGATTGTGTGTTTGCTTTGTGTGTATGCTAAACATGGCCTTTATGCTCTTGAGAGGCAGTTTGTGTTGAGATCTAGGGATATCATTTTTTTTTTAAATAAAAATTCACATCATTTTAAAAGTTCTCTGCTGAGTATTGATAGGAAGATAAGTCCTGAGAAGATGATGCCCATGTCCAAGGGGGAAAAAAAATGAAGAAAAAAAGATAAAAATAATGAGTAGCTAAGTGACCAGGATAATAAAAGCTATAAGCAGAGATTCAGATAAATATGAAAGATCTAGGGGCAGAGTATGGCTGCTGTATCACAGTACTGACCATTGAGTTGAGTCCAAGGAGAGGGGCTCTACTCAAGACACCACCACGTGTACTGGACGGCCAATGTGAGAAAAGGATTCATGTTCCAGGGTTTATCCTGAGCCATGTGAACACAGCTGAACCCAGACTTTCAAAGAAAAGAGGGGAGACTCTTCCAGTACCTCCATTCTTCGTGCTTTGACTGCTGAGAAATTCGTTTGGGCTCTTTTAGGGGTGATGGGGCACGTTGAGTGCTTCTTCTTTGTAGACTACAAGTCATTTTTCTCCTGAGCCTTCCCAGGACCAGTTTTGAAGAATCGGTGATCTGTGGTTCTGGTAAAATCATTACTCTTCACGTAGACCTCTTGAATTACAATCCAAATTTTAAAGTCAAGATTTCCAATATTTTCACCCATCACTTATGCAAAAGCCATTTTTATAAATTCACGAGTATTTCAAAAAATAAAGAAAATACTAGTTTCTACTTGAAAAAAAATCTTACTAGGCAAATGCTGAGACCACTATAAATTCCTTCTACATACAATTTTTAATCACTTAGAGCATGTACAAACCTAATTTAATGGACTGAGTGTCTAGGTAAAAATGTTTTTGATAAAAACATAAAGAAAAAGTGCTGCAGTAGGTTAGTTTTTAATGACTGCCCTGGTGTGAGATTGAAGTTGGAGTTTGCCACATGTCCCAGTAAATATTTCCGAAGTTTGTTGCTGCTGTTTGGTAACTGACCTTACACAGTTTATTGAATTTAGATTGAAAAGTGAGTTTAGATTGAAAGAGTGTGTTCTACAAGGACAACAGCGATAGAAATGTTAATACAAAAGAAAGAAACCTCACAAGTCCCACTCCTAGACAAAAGTGTGTGTGTGTGTGCGCGTGTGTGTATGTGTGTGTATGTGTGCGTGTGTGTGTGTGCTTGTGTGTGCGTGTTTGTGTGCATGTGTGTGTTTGTATGTGTGTGTGCATGTGTGTGTTTGTATGTGTGTGTGTGCGCGCATGTGCGTGTGTGTGCTTGTGTGTGTGCGTGTATATGTGTGTGCATGTGTGTGTGCATGTGTGTGTTTTTGTGTGTGTGCATGTGCGTGTGCGTGTGCATGCGTGTGTGTGTGTGTGTGTGTGTGTGTGTGTGTGTGTGTGTGTGTGTTTAGAAATAATAGTAAGAACAAGAAGAGGCTGGGAGTTTGAGAGGGGCCAGGAGAGGAGCCTGTGGAGAAGAGGAGAAAGGAAATACAATAGAGGGAAATTAGGTAACGATATTTTAATTTTAAAAGTTAATGAAAGAAATAAAGAAATTAATAGGGAGTATTTTAGATGGGAGAACATTAAGCAAGATGCAAGTGCCTAAAGAGTAAGGAAAAGAAAGACAATGAAGAGAAGGATTATAAAATATAAATTTCATACACAGAATCTCTATTAACTATAAATATACTATATACAGGGCACAGAAGCAGAGGTAGGAAGATTGTTTGTTTGTTTGTTTGTTTGTTTGGGTTTTTGAGGGCTAATTGGTTTTGTTTTGTTTTTTGTTTTCTCCCAGGAGTTATAGGACTATCTAGAGAGGGGGAAGAAGGATGGGGGTATAAAGACAGGATCTCAGACTGATTTCTGTTAACAGCTTACATGACCTTAAATGTGAATCTTCCTCCCTTCAAACTCACTATGTTAAATCCTAGACACTATCTGGACCTCTGACCCCCAGGGCTCTGAGAAAAGTCTGGGTTGTTTGAAATCAAAACATTTTAGAGAAAATTATCATGATATATGTAAGAGTGCATTGCAATTAAACTCATTATTTTACATATTATGAAACAAAAATATATATGTACCAATTAACAGAAAGTGTTTTCTCACCACTACAAGTAAATAAAACTCTGAGCATTTGACTTCATGTGAGAGTTCAGGCGTTGGAGTTCATGTAAGGATGTTGTTCAAACAGGGAGCTGAAGGCTTTCTAAGACCAGAAAGTATAGAAATATTTAAAACGCTAACAAGTTAATATTACCATAATATGTTCTTTTCAGAAGAAATAATGTTCAAGCATGTTAAAATTATAACTGAAAATGCATATTGTAAAGCATCGTGCACAGATATTATGCATTGATAATTTGTTAAACACTTGATGATTTTGAACCTATATCACTGACTTGGCTTGTTTTTCACTATTTTCTGCTTCTGGTAGCACTTCTTATGTTGATCAGTCAATAAAGCAGAATGAGTATGCTGCTAGTGTTTGAGAATCTCAGAGAAAACCGCTCATCATTTAGCAAAAGTAATAAGCATCTTTAAACATTACTTTAGAGCAAAGGCTCATGTACTCCAGAATAGACTGGTCATATTGGCCTGTATGTACAGTTACACAGGAGGTAGAGGAGAAGACCTGTAGACTCAAAGTCTGCCTGGTACCACAGGAGTCCAAGCCAGTGTGGACAACTAAGAATCTGTCCTAAAATTAAAACAAATGCCCAGCATTTTGAAAATAGTTCGGTTTTATTGTTTGCCTAGCCTATGGAAGGCCCTGGCTTCAATTCCTCATATAGATGAAGATTGTTACACTGAAAAAATAGTGATGAATTGAAATAAAACATTGGAAACACCCCCCCTTCTCTCTCTCTCTCTCTCTCTCTCTCTCTCTCTCTCTCTCTCTCTCTCTCTCTCTCTCACACACACACACACACACACACACAGAAACAATGAGAGAGAGACAGAACATGAAGCAGGGAGGCTATAATCCACCTCAGCTCATACCCAGTGATGTGTTCATAGGATAATGGTCCACTTTCTAAGGTTCCATAATCTTCTCCCCAAATCCAGCCACCTGTGGACCAAGTGGTCAAATACACAAACCTGGTAAGCTTGGGGTGCGGGGAGTGCTTCTCATTCAAGGTCTCATTATAAACAGACAATTGGATAATCTTGACTAGAAGACCAGCTACTATCAGCATCATATTTACAAATGTGTCTTCATTTTTGTTTAAATCTGTACTTTTAAAAGGCATATCATAAGTATACTGAGTTATTATATAAAGCAATTTTAATAATATACTATTTGTATCGCTGGCTGTACCATGCAGTTACACAATTAGCCTAATTTATTAATAATGAGCAACTATTTTGTTCACGCTTTGACATATGGGATACTGAAAATCATTTACAGCCAATCTATTACAAAGCCTTGGTTAAAGAAGATGTAGATATGAGTAAAAAAAAAAAAATCACAGTGTGGTTCGGTTATTTTGTAGGAGGCTGAAAAAGCTTGTTACGTGCTCCCTGCTGTATCAACTGCACATTCATCTTGGAAACTAAGTGTTCTGCCAGGAGAGGTGGCACTCACATTCACAAAAGAGACACCGGCTTTGCTTTGCTTCACCACACTTGCTTTGGAGATATACAAAAGAGGAGGCTGAGCAATTCCACCCAGCGAGAGGCTGTGTGGGCTTCGCTAAATCAGATCCTGCTTGGGGAGCTTAGTTTGAATACGTTAACCTTGAGAAATAACAAGTCCTGAAACTTGGAAAAATATCTAAAAATAAAAACAAGAAGTAAATATAGGACTTGCTTTTATTCCAGGCTCTGAAGTCCACATCTATCATATACTACAATAGCATTCTGTCTGAATTCAAGGAACAGACTATTTGCTTTATGTCTTTGCTCTCTAATATACAGCACAACTTCATGTCTATAACCTCACCAAGTTCATTCTAATATTATACCTATACATATGTTCCTTTGACCTAAATTAGGTAAAATTGTCAATTGAAACAGCACATCATGTCACATAGTTTTTGACAGGTATTTAAGCAGTTGTACAGACGCCACTGTATGGGAAATAATACATTCATTTAGGTACAAGTAAACCATGACATATCCTTGACTAGTGACTAGTGGTATGGGGAGTCCACTCAAGAAAATGTGAACTGCGGACATGGCTCAGAGGCCTTTGCTTCTAACAATGATGAATTGAGTTTGATTCCTGGGACAATGTGATAGTGGGAGAAAATTAAACCCAGCTAGTTGTACTTTGCTTTGCCTATGCATGCTGTGCCATTCATGTGAATACACCCAATGAAATCAATGAATCAATAAATCAGCGAATCAATCAACACTCAAATCAATAAAGAGAAAGAAAAACAGAAAATAAAGTTTAAAAACTTGAAAACATTACTTCTTATCTTTCAACCCCACTAGCATACAGCACATGCCTAATATTCACCATCTGAGTGATTGATAAGAAGTTTCATTCCAGTTGGTGCGCAAGAAAACTAGGCGTTGACTCAACTCTTAGGAGTTACTCTTATGCTAACCTTAGAGCTTAGGCCAAGGAGAGAAGAACTAATAACAAGAAATCGCTGAGGTAAGACTCTTCCTCATTTTGGTAAGTATGGGTGGAAGTCAGTGACCTTGAAACACTCAGGACACCCCCAAAGAATAGCATGCTGATTGAATGAGATTATCTCCTTTACCTTTCTGTCTAATGTTCAATGAGAATAGTTTCTCTGCATTGGGTCACAACTTACTCTGCTGTCTGTTCTGTTTCAATCACCAGTATGGCGCAACCAAACCAAGACATCTCATTTGCTTCTCATCCCGGATCCAGTCTTGGTTAACAATTATTTGGTCAGTATCTAAAGTGCGTCAGGCATTATTCTAGATCTTCTAGATCGTAAGTTAACAGCCTTGAGCACACAGTCTCCTTCAAACATTTGTTGGAAGAAATCAACTAGAAGGATGCCTGGAGAGTGAGGGGGAAGGGAAGACAGGGGTACACATGTTTGTATCTGCATATGTGGATACTCTGACAGCACTGAGCACTACAAAAAACGAAGCTCAGAATAAAGTAATTGTTCAGGATTGAGAATGCGGGAGATACTTCAAATAAAGCCACCTTGAAATCTCTTCTTTGGGAGATGGCATTTAGATAGTGTGGCTGAGGTGATGAAAAGAAGGAAAAAGTCAAACAAGGATCTGGTAAGAAACAGCTCCCCTAGATCAGAGGAACAAGCCCAGCCATTTGAATGTGGGGCTTTGGTTTAGCCCATTAAAAGGCATCAGCAATACCCCTGTGGTTTGTGTGGGGCTAGGAAGGGAGTGTAAATCATTAGGAATTGCTGGAATGCAGGGCTTTCAGGATCAATGCTGAAGATTTCCTGTGCTAGTCACTGTGTGATGGGAAGCCCTTGAAGGCTTTTGGTTTGATGAGTGACAAAGACCTGAGCTCCAAAACAAGATATTTTCATGGCCGATGTTTTCTTTAGTAATGTACCTCTGCTTAGTGGGAAATATAGGCATGTGCTATGAATAAAATAGGGAGAATAATTAAAAGACTAATGCATTATATGATAATTATCTAATACATCAACCTAATAATTATCCTGGGTAAGAGGTAATTATTTCTTGAGCTAGGCTCCTGGCAGTAGAGATGTTGAGATGATTGGATTTCCATATATTTCAATGAAGAAACCTAAAAATCTTGCTGAATGGATGGTGAAAGAACATTAAGGCAAGTGAGAAATCGAAGAAACTTCTTAAGGCTTTTGCCTAAGCAACAGAACTTGTGGTTGTGCTATTTGTTTATATAGGGAAGAGCTGGTGGGGAACAGATCTGTGTATGATAATGAGTAATAACCTTAAATTCTGTTTACAGATAATGTGGGTACATTTTAAGATGTAAAGTTCAATGATACTGGTAAAGGATTCAGATTGTATTAATTTACACTGTGTTCAAAACTAGAAAGGGCAGAAAAGATTGCCTTCAGTAGGAGAGAGAGAGAGAGAGAGAGAGAGAGAGAGAGAGAGAGAGAGAGAGAGAGAAAGAGAAAGAGAAAGAGAGAGAGAGAGTAATTTGTTGCTGGCAGTATTTTAGGTAACACAACAAGAAAGTATAAGAACTAAGAACTACTAGTTTGATACAATTAATGCAGCAGAGGAAATCATCAAGGATATCTTGGGATTCTAGTGGATATGGACCAACAAAAGACTCACCAGTTGTGTGCAGAGTTCCCTGCAGAACTGATGTCATAGAGAAATAAAATTGTTCATTGGATTTGGTATAAAATAGATTTGTTGGTGACTTTGTTGAAAGAAGCTCATCACATTGTATATAGCAAAACTTCACTGATGAGACACTGAAGTGAGAAATGAGTATGAATGAGCAGTAAGTATGAATCACTCTCTGGAGGAACTTGGTTAGAAAGACACACAAGGGTAATGGGAGACAGCTCTCTGTCTCTCTCTGTCTCTCTGTCTCTCTCTGTCTCTCTGTCTCACTCTCTAGCTCCCTGTCTCTCTCTGAGTCTATGTGTGTATGGGGGTGTGTTTCATTTTTACAAATGTTCTACGAGACCAGGATGTTGATAGTGAAAAAGAAAAGAAATTATTGCAGGAACAGAATCTTAAGAAAGAGGTGGGGTTTGAAGGGATAGGTTTTAAGGGCACTTTCTGGGAGGATGGGCACCTGTGACTGCCTGTTTTAAGGCTTGACAGGGCACTGGGTATGTGAAATGGAGTTGAGGGAAGAGTCATCAGTGACACAGTGGAAGAACGGAGACCAGCATTTGATGAGTCACATTATAGTTTTTAAAGTCTCCAAAAAATGTTGTTATGGGGAAATAATGGGCCCTTAACCAAACACGAAATAAATACAGAGAATAAAGATGGGACAGGATGAAGTGCACAGAGAGGGTCAGATTGGATGGTATGATGTTGTCAGCACTGCTATAATTCACAGATTGCTAACTGTACTATCAATCAGTCTGGGAACTCCAGACTTCATGATTCTGAGGCAGTGGAGATCAAGTAACCCTGTCTGACTGCAGGGAAACCTAGAGCCCTTGGGGTAGTCTGACTTTATCAGCAGGTGGAGCCTAGTTTCATGGTACCAGGTAATTTACCAAACATTATTGTTTTTCAATGGTCGAATTGTAAAAATACTGTTGCAACTGTGATGATAGCTACAATGATCATGGTGGATGCTTTGCTCATGTTGCTTAAATTCTTACAACAATCTTACGGGCTGACTCTACCACCCACCCTACCATGTAAAAAGTAGAAAATATGCCCAAAGTAACTTGGCCAGGATTGGAATCTGTAGACATTTGTCTCAACTGTCCAAGTTTTTAAGCAGTGTCTTGTCTGTCACCACAACCCAAATTATCTTACCATCCACATCATTTTTGGACCTTGGGGGAAGAAATATCAACCTATAAGAGTATGGCATTAAACTTCAAACTTAAGCATATGTTGTCTATGTTAAAAGGAAATGTAGTAACGTTATCAAGTCGTCTGAGCACTTGAATCGTTTACATACAAGAATTTATAACGTGACCTCATTAATAACTTAGTGGACTTTTAATAACTTCAAGAATAAAGACCTAAGGCTCCCTCCCTTCCTTCCTCAGTTAATTTTTTTTTTCTATTTCACATTAAAGCTGAAATCATGGAGAGTGATCCTTTTCAGTTTTATTATCTATTTTTAATAAACCAAAATGTTTCAGTAACTCTTCCTTTTACATATAAAATGATATCATACAAAGAGATAAGTAATGTTGATGTACTTTCTTACATCCTAAAATCTAGAGTCCAAAGGCAAAACATAAAATAGGTAAATAATCACATATATTTTATTTAAATCTGGTCATATGATGCAACGTTTTTGAGTCTAAGATTTAGTAAGAAAATGTAATAGAGTAACCAAGATATTATGAAAATTTTTTGATAGATTAGAGTGTTGGATAACTGTCATTGTTTCTCTCAATTGTGTCCATACTAGAAGTAAGACAAAAATCTATAAATAATACCACTCTAATCAGGATGATTCTGGACTGTGTATGTCGTGCCAGAGATAAAGCAATGGCCTGAACTATTAGATAGCAGGTATAGATTGCATAACTTTGGCTACAGATTTTGTTTATCATAGTCATGTTTATCATATCAATTCAGTTTTTGCAACATGTTTGACAGTACAAACAAGATCCAACCCCTTCTATGCCCTTATTCAGTTTGTGGCTCTGTTTTTAGTTTGTTGCTCTGTTTTCTCAAGTGGAAGAAAACATGTTTTGTTTTGTTTTGTTTTGTTTTGTTGTTGTTTTTGACATCAGACAATGACCCCTCATGATCAAACATAGCTGCATCCTAAATCTCTAGCTGAGTCTGACAGATGGATAAAGGGTATCAGAAATAAAGCTTGCAAAAGCCTGAAGAAGACGCACAGATATTCTAGATAGAAACCAGTTTTATTCTAGACTAGATTGATGGTTCTGTAGTTAAGATGCTTACTATTCCTTAAGAGGATTCAGGCTCAGCCTCTGGTACCCCCATACTAGATGCCTTCTTCTGTCCTCCTTGGGAAGAGTGCACATATGATATGCATATATACATATGGGTAAACTAACTGCATAATTGTTGAAAGGCCATGTATCCGTGCTGGAGACAGAATGCATCTTTAGGAGAATACTGCATTTTGATCCCAGACAGTTCTCCCTAGCCTGTTTCCTGGCCTCAGCCAGGCCATCAATGTTAGATGCTGTGGAGGGAAGCATAGCTAAAGCCACTGTCTTGCCTTTCAGCCTTACCCCTTTGGCAGAAGAATCAAAAGCAGGCCAATCTTCAGGGTCCTGGCTTCTACTACCTTGCCTGCCCCTTCATCAGTATGTATTCAGAGCACATGACAATGGTGCCGTGACATTGTTACTAATATAGAACAAGTCAAAATACAAAGAATTTTAAATGGCTCTGGTTCTTTAAAACATGATTTTTGGAACCGTTTCTTCTTCTAAACCAGAATATCCTGCTGCTCCAGTTGGTAGTGAGAGCTCTCAAGTGCCAGACAATGGTGACCGTGATAAATGGCCTTCATACTCAAAGGTGTCCCCAGTGTAAAAGAAAGGCACACAAAGGCGGTCTCACTTGTGTGACGCCAGTCCAGCAGACAATAAATGTCTGTGCATGTACTTTTAAAGCCAGATCTTTTCAGGTGATTGTTAAACAGTTAACTATCAATTCTTTGAAGTGTTCTCATCTTTGTGAGCATAGAGTTTGATCAGGGAAACTTTCCACACTACTATAAACCAATAGCTTTGTACAAATCACTTGAGCTTAAATAATTTAATTATGGCCTTTTAACACGGAAGAGTTTAACCTTCCAGATGGCTGAGAAAAAGATATTTCCAATAATCGTGGAAGGAATTATTCACTATAATTGACGTTAATGTATAATTTACATTTTATAACATTTCTAGTTCTTAATAAGTCCTAATAAGTAAAACTAAGAGTGAGAATAATTATCCCACAGGCCAGGGTAAAAATGCTATCATTCCCTTTGCTATGATTTTAGGGTTTGAGATATTTTGTTTTAAATGGTTGGCTAGGGCTTTCTCATGCTATATCTAAAAGTTACTTAGTCTAATCAGCTCAAGGCTTAGGAAGGTTACTTCTTGGGTAACTTAAGTATGCTGCTCTGTTATATCCTAAAATAATACATATTAAGTTGTCCACATTTAAATTCAAGGAAAGAGAAGGAGACAAAGGCAGAAACACAGTTCTTACACGGGTGATTCTTTCCTCTAACACCCCTGTAGTATAAAATTACATCAAAAGTGTTATTGTATCACACTACTACCTACATCAATAAAATGCCAGGTTGACATAGGATAAAGAAGAATCAGAACACTTCAATTCACCCAACTCTCTGGAAAGAGTAAGAAAGCACAAGGCAGATAGCATGTTTCATCCACAACAAGTCATCAGAGAACACAGTCACATGACTCTGCAGTGCTGTGACAGTCTTCATTTCAAAAGGAGAGCTTTCCCGTGCAGGAAACTGCCTTCCTTGGATCTGACAGACAGGCAGCTCTAAGGAATGAATTGTGAAGTGAGCGCCAGATCACAGGCTTCCATACCCCCCTTATTCCCCTCCTATCTTCCTGTGTGCACATCTGGAACCCAAACTGCATTTCAATATTCATAATAAACTTTTCACTTGGATAATAAAAACATTCTTCTTAGAGACTGCCAACATTCGATCATTATAAAAACTGAAATGTGGGATTTGGGGGGTCGTCGATTTATTGCTCCTGAAGTACAAGCATTGATGCCAACTGCAAATTTACTATTCATGGAAGTCCTGAAAGAGTAGAAAGGTATAAGTAATCACACAGCTCTAGGTAGATAATAAATCTTTCAGGGCTTTTCTCTATTAAGTTTCATGAGGAAACCCAGAAGGTTATCTTTGAGGCTAACATGAAGGGGGGTAGCTATTCACTTCTAGAGTTGTCTGAAATAAGCTCTAGAATGCATATCTATTTCTCTGGTCCAAAGGCAATTTCTTGGTTACTGATTTTCTGTTTGATTTCTATATGGGCTTTGTCCCCATATTTTTTTCCTAAATAGGAAATATTCTGCTCACTGAATCTTTGCTCAACTTATTAATACAAGGTTGACACTGGATAGCTTAAATTCTGCACTCCTGCTATATTACTATAACCAATTTTCAGTATCTATGGGGGTTTAAAACAAGTTAGCCTCCACCAGAGAGTTTAAGAGGACTTCTGACTACCGACAACCACCCATATCTGTGCATGGCTGAAGAAACTTCATTCTTTGGATATGGAAACTATCTGCATGCAAAAGTTTTCTTCTAAGATGGGCTTGGAAATCTATGGTTTTGTCCATAGATTTGCATAGTAGGTAGATAGTCTTGAATTATGGCACATGAGAAAAGCTAGCAGGATTGAGCACTAAAGAGCTGTGGGATAAGAGACTGAATAGGGTGAGACCACGGAGTGCATGTGACAACCACACAGCCATTGCTTTCTGACTCAGTGTACAGTAGTTGGTGTGCATTGAGGGTGCAATAAGTTGCACCTGAACTTTACTGTGCAAATATTAAGCAGTCTTAATGTGTAGACATGTGATAAAGTGGGAAAGAGGGGATAGAGGAACTTAATTAAGTGAAAGATATTGAAGCAAACTGCGATTCAATGTGATAAAATTTCCACTTTGCTGGAATTTCTTGCCCATGTTTACTAGGCTGTGCCTCTTTATTGGCATCCTCTAAACACAGCTGCCAAAGAAAGTCCCTTGTTTTAAGGTCCCACACTTCAAATGCCAGCGCTTAAACAGACCTCCCCCCCAAGGTCTCCAGGTATACTCTAAAATGCTTGCATAGTTTGGGCCTGTCCTTAGCTACATTCCTCACGGTAGGCAGCCAAATGATGTATGTAAATTAACTAACAACACATCAGTGTCTGTGTTCCTCTTGTTATCTTTATGCAAGTTTATCTTATGCACCAAATGATAAATAACTTTCATATTTTAATTTTTATATCTTTATAAAATGATTTGCAGGAAGTAGGTACCAAATAAATAATTGAGTTATCAAATAATTCTTGAATAGAAAATTCCTATATGTGGGAATTCATACTATTATAAAATAGTAATTGCATTATTGTGTATTTTCACATGTAGTTTCATATTACAAAATGACATTACTGGATAGATAAATAACATAAGTCATTTTCTGTTTACAAATTTGAAAAAATGAGAATTGATTTTTTTTTTCAGGATAAACCTAGTCATGGGGACTGACTGAAAACCAAGTGACAAAAAATATGTCATTCAATTTCTTCTCTGCCCTAGATGCTTTGTGGCACTGGAACTACATCTTTTCATGCATTCTCTTTGTCAGCAGCATGGCTGTAATAAAGGGTTCAGGAGACACATGTCAGGGTAGTTATCCAATGAGTTTCACCATTATCCTGGTCATTGCTTCCCATGAGCCTCACCAACAGCACAGTGTAACAGCAAACATCCCTTGCCTAAAACAGCCAATAGTTTCTTCAGAAATGTCACAGCCATCAAAGGGATGGATGACCACTGAGTTTTTCCTTCATGCCAGGGATG
The DNA here is from genome assembly GCF_900095145.1 of Mus pahari. Taxonomy (NCBI): domain Eukaryota; kingdom Metazoa; phylum Chordata; class Mammalia; order Rodentia; family Muridae; genus Mus; species Mus pahari. Next base: position 135,523,471 of record NC_034593.1, read on the forward strand.
GTTCACTGTGAAACTCCAGTGAATCTCTTTTACCGAGTTTGAGTAGAAGCTTTGTGCCAGGGAGCTCACTTCCAAGTTTGTTCTTTCCTTCTGTTTGCTCCCTCGGCTCTAGAGATAGTGACATTCAGTGATGCTACTCTGTCCGTATTTTTAAGACACCTCTTTTCTCCCTTTAGTAGCAAATCCTCTTTTACCAATTTAACACTGTTTAGTATTATACATTCCATGTTTGAAATATGGGTGTGATATTTTTATACACTAAATGAACTCTGAATTATATAGTCCTTGAGCGACATTCTAGAGGGAGACAACCATCAGAAGGCAAAGGAGACATGTATATTCTGGTACTGATCCTCTAAACACAGCACACACAGCACCTCCACACTTCTGAATGCTGCTGTGGGATGTAGAGCACTTCTGAACTTCTGGGGGATGCTGTGGGATGTTGAGCACCTCTGCACTTCTGAAGGATGCTGTGGGATGTAGAGCACCTCTGCATTTCTGAAGGATGCTGTGGGGTTCCTGATTCTCCCATGTTTCTTCCAGTAGGTTCTTTATAAACATTGCTCAGGTTTCACAGACATACCTTTCTTTCCCCTGAACACAAATGAATAAGAGGCCATGCAGTATCAGGGACCTTTCAGCTTTGCACAGGCTTCATTGCATCCCAGCGCTGTTCCTTCCCACTCTCTAAAGAGATACTGTAGGCTAATAGTGACGGAAGCAACTACCTAATTTCTATATGACAAAATAACAAGGCTTGATTTTCAAGTACAGCCTTAAAGATGGATAGAGAATGAAGTTCATAAACAATGGCCCCAGAACAGCAGGATGGTGGTCAGTAGAATACCCAAGAAGAAAAGCAACTGCCATGTGCTCTCATGGAGGCCTGATTTTTCTCTATATCACTATTCAAAAATTGAACTTGTTTAAATACATTTTTATCCTACCTGGGACTCCTCCATTTGGAACATTTTAAGCCAAACTTCCAGTCTGGAATGCTCTTGGCATTACTGCCTTCCAAGCTTCTGCTACGATGCTCCATTCAGCTCTTCTTACTGTGTTCAACCATTTGTCTAGTCTAAAGCTACAAAGCCCTACCCTGTCCTCCAAAGGGGCACAGTCAAGTCTGTGACAGCAACATCCCAACTTCTTTTTTAGTTACGAGTCCCTTGCTGAGAAAAAACGCCATGTCTGAAGCAACTTGAAGAATGAAGAGTGTATTTAGGGGATATAGTTCCATTGGTGTCACAGTCATGAAACATGATGAGCAAATGCGGTGGCTGGAGGCTGAGAGATCACATGTCATCCACACTGCCACACATGGGTCTCACTGGTCCTCTAATATCATATACAGAAATGGATATTCAACTCATTTGACAAATGAGTCAATGATTAATATTCTACTAGAGTGGCTTTGTGTCAACAACCACAAAGATGATTCAGGGGTTGGAAAGCGCAATGGTATGAGCACTTGTTGCCCATATATGAAAAACTGAGTTCCATCCTCAGAATCCACTTAAAGGGAAGGGTGTGGCTGGACTCAGATGTAACCCCAACACTGAGGTAGGTGTGAGTGGAGACAAGAGACTGGTGGAGCCTTGAATTATTCAACCTAGCTCAAAGCTGTGTACAGGAAGGTGCTTCCTGACCTCCGTGCATGCATGGGCACATAATCTCTCTCTCTCTCTCTCACACAGACACACACATACACACATGCACATGTTTTACACCACATGTATACACACACCAACATGCACAAACATACACAAATATGATAAGTAATAAATAATAATGGGGAATATTTTAGAAATACAATGAGACATGGATAGGGAGTAACAGGTAGGAGTTGAGTATCGACTCTTGAGGGCTATGTATTGCATAGCTTTCCAACTGCTGGTTCCTTATAATATTTTAGTTACACTGTAACTCAGCTGTTTTCACACCAAGTGTGCCACTGTAAGTGACCTCTGACTCTGCAACCTCCCAGTTCTTTTAAAGTTTGAGGGAGGGAAATGAGCCCTTTACCTCATTCTATGTGATCTAGAACGACCTATAAAGTGCTGCCTTGTCTCAGGATGTGAACCACTACAATTGTGAGCCATCAGGACGTTGGTGAGTTTATATTACCCGATCAGCTTCTTCAGTGGATCTGCCTTATAATAACCCAAGGCTGGGGGTGCGTAAGTGGTAAAGCCTGGGAAATGTTACTGTGTCCACTTGACTTTTCTTCTGCTCTGTGACCCCCTGTACACATATATATCTTTCTTTTTGCATAAATTACTATTAACCAAAGACACTCTTAGGAAATTTCATTTCTTTTGAGAAGATAAGTGTGTCAATCTATTACACATTTATATTTTGTATGATTTTTGCAACTAAAATATCAACAGTTCTATCAGTCTCATCATAATGTCCAGCCCAGAGGTTCCAGTATCTAATAATGAAGACCCTCAGAGATCCAGGGATGTCAGGAAGCAGATTCCACTGTCCTTGGGGAAATACCATTACAGCTGCAGGATATTCAGGATCCCTTTCATTATATATTCTCCTTTATCATAATTGTGTTCAGTGGCTTAATTTTGATCAACTGCAAAACCTTGATCATTGAAAGCTGTTCTGACAGATGATAACTCATGTTTACACTCTCGTTTAGAGAGCTGATGAAATGATTCTGAAGATTGTGATTAGAATTTGCTGTAATATCTGGTAGATTAAAGGCAACCCCCAGCTGGTGCCCCAACCCTGGCAACTAAGGAAAATGATGAGTATGAATATTAGTAAAAATATGCATTATCTTGTTAAAGAGACAAGCTTAGTGAAGTTCTAATGCATGCTTTCATGCATTATAAGAAAATGAATGCACTTTGCAAACGCTTACACATAGCACCTTCTGCTGAACTGTCGAGTGCCTTAAGTCAACCATGATGGACCCTGCATTTAACATGGAAAAAGCACAGTATTTATCTGTCCAACTACTCTCTGCCCTGTCATCTTGGCATGGCTCATTGGTTGTGAATGCCAGCTGAGGACCTTTCCCTCTTCCATGTCACCATCTGGCTGGAATTCCCCTTCAGTCAATTTTTATTGGCTTCTTTATCATTCTAGAACTCACCAAAAAAAAAAAAAAAAAAAAAAAATACCCTTTCTCCTCACTTATCCCTTGGAAATGTGTAAGAACTTTAGCATCCAGAAGCCTTTACATTGGTTTTTTTTGCTGAAGACGCGTCTCCATTGCAGTATATTACACACACTCTCTATAACCGGACTCTCTTGCCAGTATCGCTTACCCCATCATTTCATTAAGATTTCAATTTTTTACCCTCTGCAGGTGGGTGATATTGTTCACCTTGATTAATTTGACTTCAAAGACTTTTTTAAACCTTTATTTTGTTATATTTTATTGTTATGACATGATAACATACTATATTCACTTTTGTGGGTCTGCTTCCACCCAGTGAAAGATTGTATGTTGGTTTTGTAACAGCAGAAGCACAACTCCAGTGAAAGCTAGATCTATTCAGCAAAGTCAGCTGTAGTAGAAAGATGAGCTTCAAAACAATTCAGTAGAACATGTGTCCTTAGGAACAGATAAAATAGAAGGTGATCCACTTCTCTTTCATCACAGCATGGTGCCAATCAGCTATTCATTCTAAATGTACCATTAGATGAGCTACTGCTAACACCACTCTATTTAATTGTCAATTGGTGTCTCCATTAGAAATTCATTTTCAGGGGTTAATATGTCAATATTCCACTTTGTACTAGCTCTGAAATTTT
>NC_034593.1:135527500-135550393 GCF_900095145.1 Mus pahari
TGAATTTTAGTGTTGATTTGAAGCGTCAATTTTTATCTGAATGTTGAACCAGTGTCTCCATTTATTTAAACATTTTATCTTTATTATTATATGATATATGTGTATAAAAAGTGTGTATGGTATGTGTGTGGTGTGTGTGTGTGAAAGAATTTCAGTGCTATCTGAGCATCAGTCTTATCTAGACTCTAAACTAGTTTCTCCATTTTATTTAACATTTTATTTTTAGTATTATTAGTATTAGTATTATATTATTACTATTGTTTGTATTATTATGTGTATATACCAAGTATGTATGTGTGTTAATAAAGTTGTCAGGTGCCCTGTGACTCTGTGGAGGTTAGAGGACACCGTTGTGCAGTCAATTTCCTCCTTATGCCTTTACGTATGTTTCAGAGATTGAACTAAAGTCATCAAGCTTGCATGTCCAATGCCTTTACCTTCTGAGGCAGCACACCCAGCTAGGTTCTCTAATTTTCAATATGAGCATCTTGAGGCATCCCCAGGCAAGGCAATTTTCCTAGGATGAGGAAGTTAGACATGTCTTGTGGGACAGTATTCCTCTATTACATCATGTTGTCTATACCAAATCACAATACACACCTGTGCACATATGAGCATAAGGGAAGTTAGGCTTATGATTGTGGGAATCAACAGCAAAAGTATTCCTGTTACCATCTAGCAACAGCCCTTCTTCTTAAGCAACACTGGGCCACAGGCAGAGTTACTTGCCAAGTATAAGTTTGTTGATTGGAACCACATTCATCAGTCAGCTGGCAAAACTGCAAAGTATCTATAATTCTATGGATTTTATTTTATTTATGTGTGTAGGTATGTATGTAAGTGTGTATGTGTGCATGCACATGTGCGTATTGTGTATGTGTCTGTGTGTGTGTGTGTGTGTGTGTAGTGTATCCTGTGTGTGTATGCCATGTCATCTGAAACCAGAAGAGGATTTCGAATCCCCTGCAACCAGAATTTTAGGACATTATGAGTAGCCTGACATGGTTGCTGGGAGTTGGACTCCACATGTCTTTTGGCTGAACTGTCTCTCTAGACCCCAGAGTTCCACAGAACTATCTCTGTTTCAGGTTTTCTAAGTGTCTTTCGCTGCTTCTCAGGAGGAGAACTTTGCTGATAGATATGATAAAGCTGTGATTGTGGAGACGACACACACAAACGGGACGCTTGTGGCACCGGCTTCTCAGCAGGTACCTGGTCATGTTCAAGTATTCCTTTATCAAAAGCCTATTAACATGAATCTCGTGGAATTTGCAACTCTTCACATTGAATCAGGCCTTGGGGGGGAATGTGCAGTCTAAATATGGAAGAAAAATCTGATGTTGAAAAAGCCACTCAGTAGAAGAAGCTCCAACTTCCACATTCCCAAAGCCTTGAGAAGCGAATGAGCCGACCCATCTGCTTTTCACTTTAATTCAATGAGGTATTTGATTTTCAACTACTGTCTCAGCACTGTATTAAAACCTTGTTACTAGGGAATAAAAGAAAATTACCTGTAATCCCCTTTCCTCAGAAAGCGTGTTATTATAATGGATTTCTCACGTTCCTCTGCCTGAGCTGCTGCCTAGAGAGAACCTCAGAGCTTTAGAGCACTCAGGCTGCTACCCAGCCTTGCAGGCTCTGTCCTGGCGCTGGGCTGCACTCACCTGTTGGTTGGTAGGAAGAGACAGAAGGCTTGTGGAGTACGGTGACCTTGCATGGAGTTCAGCCAGGGCCAGGTGACAGGGAAGCTAGCATTAAGATGAAATTCCAAATGACTCAGTAGAGCAGACTCTTCAAATGATATCCCCCACACCTATATTCTAAATCTGTCAGGGCCACTCAATCAGAGCTGACCTCCCTCAAGAATTCTTTTTGAGGTATCATAATCTGTGGTAACTATTCAGAAAGGTTGTGAATGAGATAATTTCCCCAGACAATCGGTCCTGTTTTAAAAGAAACAGTAGTCCTAGTGGACAGCAGGTGACACCTGTCTGCTTTGTCTGATGTGTCCTGCTCTTACCAGCCTGGGAAGATCTCTGCATAGGAAGGAGGCTTCAGATAGCCCTGGTAATCCAAGCTCATACTCCGAAGGAGAGACAAGACGAGTTCAAGGCCAGCCTGGGCTACAATGTGATATTCTCTCAACACACACACACATACACACACACACACACACACACACACACACACATACACACACACATACACACACACACACACACACACACACNACACACACACACACACACACACACACACGGGGGGGGGGGAAGATACTAGGGCTCTGTCTTCACACCTACTGGGACAGAGGCTCACAGCTAGCTTCCTCATTCTTATTTTAAGGCATTTTTAAATGAGTTGCAGGTTTTGCCATCTGTATGTGAGTACATCAAGTGGTTGTTTAGTGCAAAAGCGGGACATTGAAGCCAATGGAACTGAAGTTACTAATGTTTGTGAGCTGCCACATGACAGCTGAGAATTGAACTAGGGTCTTCTGCAAGACCAGCAAGTACTCTTATCAATGGAGCCATCTCTCCAGCCCCTCAGGTAGACCTTATAATAAAACCAAACTTATTATATCTTCTTCCTCATACTATAAATTCTGGTAACTGCCCTCAGTGTGTATGTGTGTATGTGTGTGTGTGTGTGTGTGTGTGTGTGTGTGTATGTGTGTGTTTCTCTCAGTGTGTGTGTGTGTGTGTATATCTGTCTGTGTCTGCATAACTCTGTGTGTGTCTATGTGTGTGTCTGTGAGTGTTCCAACGGTCTAGCATCTGCGATTTTCTACATTTCTATAGCTCTTGTGCCTGTACACATTAGCACTTCTGTGCCTGAATTAGTCTGTCTGCTGCCAGTTTACCTTATCAGCCGTCACTATTGGAACTTCAGAGTGAACACAAGAACTAAAAAGTCTCCCAACAATTGGAAACATCGCCATAGTAGTTTAGTAAATAATAAATGTGTCAAAAACCATCCACTTCCTGCTCTCAGGCGATGGAGAGCTGCATTACAGAGGCCACTTCCACTAAGCTCTCCTGCTCTCCCTTCTCCCCATTCCCCATCACTCTGCTCTATTATTACTATTTGGTCCTTAATTAATGGTCACCATAATGTCACCTACTGCTTATAGGTATAACACAGAAGAGGTGGGAACAAACACTCATTCAGGCTTACCATACAGCTGGTATGCTGCAAGGAATTTAAAATTGTTTTATGGAATGCCTAAAAATGTAGGCACCATTAAGTGAAGGAAATTGAAGATTTACAAGGTAATTTTCTTAAGTTTTCCCCTGGGGGAGTAAAAGAATTGCTATTAGTAAAACAATTGATTGGGAGCATTAGCATGGATTAGGTAATAAAGAAGCTCAAGGAAGTAAAAGGTCCTGCTGTCTAAGATCTTGGGTAAATTAGGAGGTGTGTGTGTGTGTGTGTGTGTGTGTGTGTGTGTGTGTGTGATACAAAAGGAGAAGAAAATACACCACCAGTCATGGAAAGCATGAGAGGACTAGCTGATGTAAAGGGACAGCTTCCATTCCTCAGTGAGAGAGCACAGTAGAGGCCATCAGTCCCTGATGGAGTACTCACTACAGCTTCCTTACATTGTGTCTCCATCCCTCATCCTTCTGCTCAGCCTTGGTTCCGTTTCCTCATCACTGGTGTGTATCCACGTACACACTTCAATAGACTCCTTCAGCAGCAGCATTCATTGTCCATGTCTGGTTCTGAGATATAAGCTACCAAGCATGGTCGCTCATCACTGCTCTTGTCTGTCAGCACAGCTCTCTGTGAACTGCCTGGACTCTGTGAAGGCTTCACTATGTGGGTCTTTATCTCCTGTTCTATCTCTAACCCATGAATTATTCTCAACAATAAAAATACAACAAAAATAAAAACAAAATAACACAAAAGCCACTCTGGCTCCTAGCAGAGTAGTAGGAGGTGTGGCCAAGGATAAGCAGAGATAGTTTAGTCCGTAAGAAGTCTGTCATGCAGGTTCTTTGGACCCACAAACGTAATGGGTATGTGTCACATCCGTCACCTTGGTCCTGAGGCAGGTGGAGGCGAGTCAGTGAAACTCACTGGCTTGCCAGTTTATTCAATCGGATGGGCTCTGTGCTCACTGAGAGTCTCTTTCTAAAAATAGAAATGGGGTGGGGTGATAGGAAGACACATGAGATAACCTCTGACTTCTACATCCAATAACACATACATGTAAGCAAACCTGTATGCACACAAATGTGCACATACCCACAGAAACGTGTATAAAATCCCACATACAAACACAAAATGAAATAAAATGATGGGGTGAAGGGAAGTTAATGAGTTTGTAAGCCATCATAAAGAAGTGGAGGTTTTCTTGGAATTAAATTTGAGCTTTTGGAAAGTGGGAATTATAACCTGATCCAATTTTCTAGTTAATTAATAAAAATGTCTATTTTGTCTCTAAAGGGGAAAGGGTATCATTGAGAAAGTTCTTATAGTGCAAAGGTGTGTGTGTGTGTGTGTGTGTGTGTGTGTGTGTGTGGTGTGTATGTGTATATGTATTTGTGTGTATGTAGTATATGTGTATGTGGTGAGTATGTATGTATGTGATGTGTGTGTGTATGTATGTGTGTGTATGTAGTGTATGTGTATGTGGTGTGTGTGGGTATGTGGTGTGTGTGTATGTGTGTGTGTCTGTGCGTGTATGTGGTATGTGTGTATATGTGGTGTATGTGTATATGTGTATGTCTGTGTGTGTGTAGTATGTGTGTGTATGTGGTATGTGTGTGTGTGTGTGTGTGTGTGTGTGTGTGTGTAGGGGATGGGAGAATCCAGTCATGTCAGTAGGAGACAAAGTGTTAAAAAGTGATTCGATTATAAAAATGTGGGACAGTAAGAAACCTCAGGGATATTTTGATGTACAATATTGTACAAAAACCTGAATTTATAGGAAGGAGCCAAGCATGACCTTGAGGCCTTTGTAGTCTGCAAACGGGAAGTTCAAGTCTCAGTTGACTCAGGTGAGAAATACTTTGCAGGAGTTGCTTTGCATGAATCAAATAATCAGGACTTTGGCTTCAAATAGATTTTCCTTTGAGTTGTGGATTAGGCATCCAGGCCAAGCAGAAAGCTGACTGTGCAGAGGTAAAAGGTGAGGTGAGTGGAAGGCTCTGAGGGAATAGGTGTCTATCCTGGCTTGCTCTATTTCCTTTAAAGTAGCCTTCCCAGACTCATAGCTTATCCTGTTTGTATTCATCCTTAGACTCTACAAAAACTGTTCTAGCAGCAAGTAGGATCTCTTGAGTTTGAGGACTGTCCTTTCAACAGCTTCCTGGATGTCCACAGTTTCCTCTGTGTCTAGCACTTGGTTTTTATTTTATCCACTTTCCCACCCATTTACATGAACTTTGTCCCCTCTCCTCATTTTTGGATCTGATAGGAAACATCCATCTGCTCATCCTCTTGAGATCCACAGCCACAGTGCACAGCTTCTGTCTCACTGTCATGATGCTAAGTGTTCAAGGAATTCTGTCTCCTTGTCTTTATGCCATGCTTTAACTACAAAAGCCAGGTGGTAAACAAAACTAAATAAAACGTAAGTCCAGGGTGTAGTCATGTGGGAGAACAGTGCCTAGGCTGGGTAAGACCTGGGTTTAATCCTCAACCCTAAAAGCAAACAAACAAAAAAGAAATGAAACATGCCATAGGAAAAATATACAATAAAAAGGGACAGTGTCAATCTACCAAGGACCCATTTTATATATGTCAGTGAAACAAATTTAAATACTGAAAAGAAGACAAACTTACCCATGGACCACACATGCTGGGGTGGATCACCATTATCCTTTACCTTCCCAGTCATTTATCCCTTGTATTGAATTTATCAATAACCTTTGTATAAACAATATCAAGATAAATATAATTGACTTTGATATTTCTCACATTTTACAGGAACCATTGAATGAAAAAAAAAAAACCTAGAGAAAACATGAATAAAATTTTCTTTTACCCTAAAGAAACTGTTTTTTTTTTTTTTCAGAAATTTCTCTAACCATTCTCCTATTAATGGACACCACTGATACCCAAAAACCACTTCACCCCAAGATATGCAACCCTTAAAAACATTATTTTTTTTTCCTGGATAAATACTGTTTTAATGAGCTTTGATTTAAGCATGTGGTCTTCTCAATTCAAATTCAAATTCTTGGAGGTAACTGATAGCTTTGCTGTTCTGTTCCTCTATGCATGTCCTTTGAAACAAGCACATGGTTACTCCAGAAAAGCTTGCCTTTGGAATGAAGAAAGGGAGTGAACAAGAATCCAAGCACTTCTGAGTCACATCTCGGATTAGTCAGCAGATAGGCAAGGTGGCTATAAATAGAAAAATGAAACAAACACACATACAAAAACCAATATAAAACTAGCTCTCAGATCTGGAAAAATTCCTGGGCACATTTGATCACATTTGGATGGCATCCAAATCAAATGTTAAAATCTTAGATAAGCAAATCCCTATGGTAGTACCTGTCTAATAGCCTCAGAGGTTGTGTGGAGTCACTGTGTTCCTTTGATGATATTACCTTATTGTGAGATGAACTTACTCGCTCATAGTACGTGTGTCTGATCCCAAAAGGATTTGATTGATACAGTGTTGTGTTTTGAGCCTGCACACAGGTGATCTGCCTGCCTGCTGGTTTCCACTGAAGATTTGCCTGGTGGGGAAGGTACAAGGATCACAGGTTTCCAATCCAATTTCATAATTTTTATTTGTCATCAGTCATAGATGAAGAGGGCTCTTGGAACCCTGTCCAGGAAGCTTGTGGCAGAGAGATGCCATTGTCTTCAGTGATGTAGCCACTGGAAAGTTACTTCTGCTCCAATGAATAGCTACCCATAAATACCCTCACTAATGAGCCTAGTTAAATCAAGGAGGTCCCAAATCAAAACCAAAATAGAGCAAAGACATGAAAGTGAGATGGGGGAATTGCGAGGAGGGAGACTGAAGGGTAAGAAAGCGTAGAAGGATGAATGAAACCAGAATATATTGTATGAATGTATGAAATTATAAAAAAATCTATTTTTAAAAAGAGTTAAAGAAGGGTAGAGACCGGGCAGGGGAAGAAAGGAAGGAAGGTGAGATGGAATGGGGAGGGAGGGAGGAAGAGAGGGATGGTGAGAGGGAGGAACAATGGGAGTGGGGAAACTAGAGAAGAGAGAAGGGAGAAAGGAAGAAAGGAAGGAAGGAATGAAGAAAGGAAGGAAGTTTGGTTTTAGTATACAATTTCTTCAGATGAATTCCTAAAAATAACACAGTAATCCAACGTGGCTGAGTGATTGCTTTGTGTGATAGAGATTGTCAAGTAAAGCAATCAAATCATCTTTTATATAATTATAAACATCTTGTAAACTTAGTAGTGTTCAGTTCTGTGGCTAGAACCAGAGTTACCTCCAAATAAACGGTTCTCTATAGAACACATGCAGAAGCAGGCATTCTGTTGAGACAAAGTTTAAACTTGGCCAATGCTTCTATGTTTCTAGCTTATGAAACTGTTGTGCTTTATTTTTTTCATTCCTTTAGCCCCCATTGTAGTTTAAATATGAAATGTCCTTCATAGGTTCATGTGTTTGGAGGTTTGGTCTACAGCTGGTACTGCTATTTCTGAAAACTGTGAACCAGTAGTAGGTAGAGCTTTGCTGATGTGTGTTACTGGAGGCTGGGGATAGGGTGAGATTTTAGAGTCTGTGCTCATTTCCTGTTCTCTCTCTCCCCCTGCTTCCAGTATTCGGATCATGTGTGATTGTTTTACTTCCTGAATTGAAGGCTCATGTCAGCCTCATGCTGTCAGCCCTTGTCCTACATGATGGTTTATACCACTTTGTAACTGGAGACCCCAATAAATGTTTACTTTCCAGCTTGCTTTTTGTCCAATACTTTATCATACCAACAGAAGAGAGACTAGAAATAGTCCATTTGACATTCTAATCTCAACTTCTACACTTTACTCTCTAAATAATCCTGCTCTCTAACTGTAATTTGTGTTCTGCTTCACCTCAAATTACATTCAATCTATAAAAAGTATTTTAACTTGTATCTTTTCTGGCCAAGAAAGAGCTTCTTTGTGATATTTGACAAAGGGAAGAAAAGTATTCAACAACAATGATCAGTATCAGAACCAACACTATATTTCCTCCTAGGGGAATTCCAGCACACCCACTTCCCAGAAACTATCACCTTGGCAGTAATTTTATTTTAGCACAAATATGCTTCTTCCTTGTGTTTACTTTAGTTCCAAAGGGTTTTCATTTCAGCAGCATCTCTGGCCCAATCCATAACATGAAAAGCACACACACAGTCCATATGGCAAAGGAGGAACTATGTAAAGGTGCTAATTTAAATCAGACAGAAACTACCAAATGAGTTTATGGCCTATTTTAAGAAATTGGGTTTTTGTTTTGTTGTTGTTGTTTATGTTTTTAAACAGCCTCATGCTGGGCTAGAGAGGCATTTTTGCAAGGCAATAATTCCTGGAGGACCTGTGATATCAGTGCAGCAAACAATGGTGAAAGAATTTGAACTAAAATGTTTTAGTAAAGCTATGGTGTGCCAACTTTGACACTTATTTGAAGAATTAAGATGAAAGATTACGAGTACTCTGGTGAAGCTACAAATCTTATTATTATTAATAGAAGTTTGGGATAAGACCCTGACAGATTTTGTTGTGTTCCAGACAACATTTTCCTCGCAGAGTATGTCATTGTTTTTTCAGTATCTTTTTCATGTGCATCCGGAAAAAGGAGCACTGAATGATGATGATGTTCCCTGCTGTCAGAACACACAAGGAAGACAAGTGTTCTCCTGTAATGGGAGCTAGGTGCTGAGAGTGTATGCGGGTGTATCAGGAGATTAAACAAATAGATAACATTTTCCATCTTATTTCCTTCAACATCAGACCAGAACCCAGAAAATTGAACTTTAAAGAATTAATGATATGGTTATAGGATTAACAGCACTACCTGTCAATGAGCTGCCTACAAGGCTCCAGTTGCTCTTGGGATATCCTGATGTCAAAAGATCGAGCTTCTTCAAAATCTGCTCACTGTGGAGCCTAAACCAGCTGGCCTGGGTATCCATCTGATGACTCTGAGAGCCTGTGATGAAGGGGCTGAGAAATTGCTCTGATGTATCATAGTGCCTGCATCTAAAGCAAATTTGTCTCCAGCCTCCCAGGCTCACTGGATATTAAGATAAGGCATGGGGGCTGGCACATATTCCCTTCAGTTTCAGTCTGAGACATGTGGAAGTGATTCTAGCCTAGACGATCACATTCCTCCTGAAAAATGTTGGCAAGTCCTCAGAAACTGCGGCCAGTTATGATTAGCACTCTTCTGAACATCATTTGGGAAAAAATAAGGTCTGAGAGAAGAGAAAGAGAATTCTGGCACCTTCATGAATCCAAAGAAATGTTTTATGAAGAATAAATCCTTGCAAACGTGGTACAGAAAAAAAAAAAAATCAATAGGACTTGCTGACTGCCTTTCTGAGTGCAGGAAGGAGGCTGGTGTAAAGTTAATTACTGCCTTATTAGGCTGAGCTTTGGACCTGGGAACCCGAAGAAGCCAGGATAAACGCAAAGAAATCATTTCAGCTGCCTTCCCCGTGGCAGGAAGTGGTAGAATTTGCATGCACGGTATTAAAGGAAAGACACAAGGGTCTGACTTCTAAATGCCAACATAATGATGAACAGAATCCTATCCATAGTTACCCAGAATCTGTTCTCTGTGTGCTCTGGGGTACTGAGTAGGAATGAAAATCTCTCCTTGAAAATCAAACATAATAATCAAATTCTTCAAGATAAAAAAAAAAAAAAATCAAGTGTGACGCTTTAATGCTTAATGGCGATCAGTGACCAGAGAGTAAGTTCTCTGAGGAGCACTGTCTTCCAAAAGCTTTACTTTAGGCATGATTCAAAAAAACAGTTTGAGACATACATAACTTCTATATATAAATGCAATGGAAATTAATATGCTATTCATAGTATTGAAAACCTAGCCACAACAATATTATGAAACATTTAGACTATAAACTAAAGATAAATTACCTATAAAATGATTATATGAAAGAAGAAAATAAATTATATATATATATATATATATATATATATATATATATATATATATGCCATACATACAGACACACACACACACACACACACACACACACACACACACACACATATTGAACCAGAGAGGCATTACCTATAAAGTATCTACTTTATATACTAAATATTTATAGAGCTAGAAAATACAAGTTTTCTCTTAGTCTGTATCCTAGGTTGGTTTTTAAATTGCTTTTGCAGCCTTAGAAGATTTCTGTGTCTAAAGCTAGATGGAGTGCGTGAGTCACCTGGTAATACAGCACCAGCAACATCATTCCTGTCAATATGGCATCCTGTGGATCTGCAGTGGATGCCAGATGCTATGGAATAGAAGGATGCTCTTACACCTCTGCTCCTCATGTGACTTTGTGAAGAAAGGATTTTTCTCTCTGGGAGAATACTTCAAGCAATGCTTGCCTGACTGTTACTACGTTAAGGACAGCAGGTAAATCATTGGCTTAAGCCAGAGAGGCACATTGATTTAGGGACACAAAGAAAATGCTCACTAAACAATGTGCTATCCAGCTGGAGAATCATAAATACACCCATTGCCAAGCAAATGGATCTAATGCTTAATTAACTTTCGCTCACCTTCCAAACAATGAGGACACACTGAAAATACAATCAAATCCATTTAGTCTCAATCTAGAGCCAGAGTCTGTGTTGCAGCCCAGAGTAAAGGGAGATTGTTGTTGCTGTTGTTAATTCTGTGTTTGTGTGTGTGTGTGTGTGTGTGTTTCTGTGTCTGGCATACATACACACACACACACACACACACACACACACACACATATATATATATATATATATATATATATATATATATTTCTAACTTTTTCTGACTTGACCTACATATGTATGTATAACACAATATATAGATAAATAGATAGACATATGATAGACAGATGATAGATATATGATAGATAGAGATAGATAAAATATTTCTCTCATACACAAATACATATGAGTGGGAGAGAGAGAAGAGAGAGAGAAAGAGACAGACAGACAGACAGACAGAGGAAAAACTAAGAAAGTCTGGGTTATGAAGATGTAGCTTTACCTTAAGTTCCATTTCTTAAAAGGATGTCATTTATCTATTATTATAAACATCCACTTTTATAGTTATAGGTCAGAAGGACTTTTTCATGTTCAAAAGCAAATATAATTATAGCTAGTTTTAAGTGCACAGGGAAACCAAAATCCTTCAGGTGTCTGGTTTAGGGTTTCTATTCCTGTGATAAAATGTCATTCTCCAAAGCAACTTGGAGAGAAAAATGTTTATTTCCTCTTACAACTCTACGGTTATCACTGAGGGAAGTCGGGGCAGGAATGAAAGGCAGGGAGTTTTATTGCTTCTGGTGCAAGCTTGGGACTACTGAGGTACCAGCCTTGGGAACTAAGTAAGTGCTAGTTGTGGGGCCCCAGTGAGAGGGGGCTACTGCAGAACTGATCTTAGTGTTGAGGCAACAGCCTCTAGGACTAAGCTGGGTTCTCAACCTCTTAGTGATTTGTCTCTTGTTTATTATTTTGCATCTTGGTAAATTCTGATACATGCATACACACACACACACACACACACACACACACACACACACACATATATATATATATATATATATATATATATATATATATCCAAAATTATTTTCTAAATTTTCTTCTGACTGAACCCCAGGATAGTTTCCTAGAACAGCAGCAGAGTAAAGTGCATTATAAAGCAGAGAACGGGCACTTATTTCTTGTGATTTTTCTGAATGTTGTCAGATTACTGCCAGCCACCTTCTAACCAGGAAGCTGGGGAGCAGGAAAAGAGACAGCAATGTTCAGTGGCTATTTTGTCCCCAAACAATATGCCCTAGTGAGTCCATATATGTGCTCAAGGATACGATTGTGTCTTCCTTGACTGCCATTGTGATCTTGGGATGTTATTTGGCCACTCTATCTCTCAGTGTCCATTTATAAAACTGATCTTTCCTTTACCCGTAGCACGATACTTAGTGATGCTAAAGTACTTAGCATAGTACTGGGACTGTGGGAAATATATGTCTGTCATATACTATTTGTTTTTAGTGACAAAAGTTATTTGTAAATATATATATATATATATATATATATATATATATATATATATATATATATATATATATATATATATATATATATATATATGCAACCTGACTAAAGTTGCAGATCTCTGGATCACAAAGTCTCATGGCAGAAATTAGACAGTTCCCAGTTCCTCCTAAATGGTTTTTGTTTGTGTGGTGTGGTTTGAATAATAATGGCCCTTTAGGCTCCTATATCCAAATGCTTAATCACCAGGGTACAGAAGTGCTTGAAAGGATTATGAAAAGATTATAAAGATTAAGAGGAGGTATGGTCTCTCTGGAGTGGGTGTGGCCTTATTGTAGGAAGTGTGTCACTCGGGGTGGAGTTTGGAGTCTCAGTATCCCTCACCCCTCCCCTTCCCTCCCTCCCTTTCTCTCCCCATATCTGCTGCCCTGCTTCTGCCTTGAGAACAAACTAGTCCTCTGGAACTGTAAGCAAGCCCCTAATTTACTATGTCCTTTTCTGTCAGTTACACTGGTGGTCACGGAGCTGCTTCACGGATGTAGAACAACCACTCAGCCAGTTTTATTTTCATTTTTGTTGTTTTGTACCGAGACATCTCCTCTGTAGCCAGACTGGTTTCTAACTTACTGCGTAACCATGGATAGCATTGAACTTCTGACCCCCCGATCTCAACTTCTTGTGTACCCCAATTCCAGAGTAGTAGCAAGAGACCCAGGGCTTTGTACATGCTTAAACAACTGTTATGCTAATAAGCTATATCCTGGCTCCTTCCTACACATTCTCCAGCTTTGTTCTCTGCTTTAAAACTGTACTGTTTACACTGATTTCTAAAACTAGGATGTATCACTGCTTTATAATCATAAAGTTGATTAATATGTTCTCATGCTCTCTATTCCTTGGAAGGCAAGATATAAAGATAACTAACACACAAATTAGCTTACAGTCATTGGAGTAGATTTAGACATAGGGGCTGAGAATACTGTGGTATAAGCAAAGAGTTGGAATATGTATATTAATGTACAATAGAAAAAGACAAACGTTGTCATTGTAATAGTACCATAGATACTACTCATTTTTAATCCTATCATGACAGTTCCCCCAAAGAGGAGGGCATTTACCCACTCTGCAAGATGAAAGTGGAGGGCAGTTGTAGGTTTGCAGCTAAGGCCTGAACCTTGTTGGAAATATGCACTTCTGGGTTCTGTATCTTTGTCAGACATTATTGGCCTGGCTGCTTCTGAAAGTGAGCATTTATCATTTTAGGGATGTTGAGGAGTAGGCAGAATGTCGTGGAAAATTTTCAGGAAAGTTTAGTGATGAAAGATTAGCTTGCATATGAGTTATTAATAGTAACATTATAGCAGCATTATCACCCCAACCCTAAGCTGCTGCTGTCATCAGTTCTATTTGTATGTCACTCCAAGTGACCTCAGCAGTCATATCTGCCATACTCCCTAACTGTCCCAAGTCCTTGAACTAATTTTCATTTCCTCACATGGGGTGGAATTTCTTTTCTCCATGAATTTCCCCAAATATGTTACCTTGAGATATCAGGATACTTGACTCTTGAGTCAATTTTATGGTTTCATTACTTTCACTACTACTAATTTTTCAGGAAAAATAAATACTGACTCATAAAAAAAATTATTTGTGCGAGCTTTGGACCAGAATCAAAAGTAAGGTGACCAGTTTCATTTGTTAGCAGCCAAGAAGGTTTTAATGACATTGAAGATGAAGCTAAACCATAAATAAGATATAATGATTCTGATGAAGCCTAGACACAAGAATATTACTCTAGTACATCCCCAGCCCATTGACTTTAGCTATCATTCCATGTGCCTCTATCAGTGTTAAAGTTCAAGGCTATAGGCTATAGTTAAACCCATTATCTACTACAGAAAGGAAAAAAAATTACAAACAGGCTACTTTTGCTTTAGAGGAAAAATGTCTTGATATTCTACGTATCTGATTCCTAGACATTGAAATTAAGGAAAATAGGTTAATACCAAGTAAATATTGGAGTCAGGCAGGAGAGGCCTGATCTATTTCACTATTCAGAGTAAAGATTTCTATTTGATCATAGCCAAGAAGAGAATGAATTCCAGGTGTTGGTAATCTGTGAGGGTTTCTTCTTTGTATACATTGAGAGAATAGAGCCAAGTATTTCCCAATTTCAGAGAGGAAAAGAGAGAAGAATGAGAAATGCATGTGTGTCTATGTGCTCCGTCATGAAGTAATATATGTACTTTGAGAAGAATCTGAAGCAGTCTCTCATAAACTTAATACAGGGGATCTCTTTACCCTCACATCTCTTTCAACTTAAGCATGTGCAGGTCTCTGCCAAATATCTGCTTCCAATAGAGGTAGAGGTTTCAGAAAAATTTAATGAGATAGGAGACATGCTTAATCTCTGTCCTTTAAGATGATCCACTTTATTAAACTCTACATCTCCTCCAGAAGTTCCCACACCGACGAACCACACCTGTATCCATCAGGAAGTTTCCAACCTACTCTCATTGTCTAATTCAATGTTGATCATCAGTCTCCTGGAGTTTGGAACATCTCCCCAAAGCAGCTAGGAGAGGGCATGACTTCCTTACAGCATCTTGTCTAAGCAGTCCCAGATATATTTACAAGCTCAGCTTTTCTTCTTCTTTCAAACTTATCTTCCCAAAGAGGGCACACGGGCCATGTTTCATTATTCCAGCTAATGTGAGGGAGGAGTGGAGTGGATGATTTAGAAAAGGAAGTATCCTCCTGATAAACCTGTTAACAGCAGCTCAAGAGTCTTTTATTTGAAGAAATAAAAATAAGTATGTAGCTGGGAGGTATTCTTTAGGGATGGTCTGAGGAATGAGGCGAATTCTTAAAATCATTCCTTTCCCCACACTGATATTTGCACTCAAACAAGGCTCTTCCTTTTTATTTATTTGTAGAAATAATACCTACCTGCCAGTAGGTTTTTGGATTCTAAGAGTATATTTCTGTTGTCTGAGGAAGAAAGAGAGCTATAAAGGAGAAGGAATATATGGTGGCTTAGAAACACCAACAATGATCAGAGGCTAAATGAGTCAAAGAGCATATCCTTTAAGAGAGATGAGAATTGTGTTCAAATTTTCAGATCACCCACTTAATATTTTTATGACCTCAAAGTTGCTAAGCACTAGAGCCTTGCTTATTTTATACTCAAGATCAGAATAAGAAATTCCTGCACAAAAGTGGTTGTAGTTAGACAAAATGGGTTGCCATATTAATCAGCTTGACAGAAATCTACAATGATCTGGAGGAGACTGACACTGCGGATTTGTCAGTGGCCACATCGGTGGGAGACTGTCTCCATTACACCAAGTGAGGAAAGAACACATAGCCCACTGTGGGCACCTTCTCTTGACAGAGAGGAGAAAAGTTAGCTAAGAGGGCAAGTGCCTATTTATTTCTATATGCTGTTGATTGTGGATGTAACATGCCCAAATGCCTTGACTTCCCTGCTATTGTATCCTATAACTTGGAATTGTGAGCTACAATAAATTCTTTTGCATTTGTTGCCTTTCGTCAGAGTATTTTATCACAGCAACAGAAGTGAAATTAGTACACATTCATGTGGAGAATAATTTAGCAACTATCATATTTTTGTTCTACTGTGGGACATAAAGATAGACCTATGAACTCTGCCTCTTTGGGACTTACCATCCCCCTGAACTTAGGACATTTATCTAGTAGATGACAAAACACTGTCTCCATAGCTCTCATGTCCAAGGAATCAAACCTTCTTTTCATATCATTGATATCATCCTTGCTGTATGGAGCCAGTATACCTGATGATTTATCTGTTTCTCTCTAATAACAGATCAGAAACTCAGAAGCTGAAAGCAATATGCATTTTTACACATAGTTTTGGGGCATGTTGAATACATAGAATATTTTTTCCTCTGACGCAGGGCCTCTTGAGTTTGCACTGGAAGTGGCCATCGTAGCTTCTGCATGGACTCATGAAAGCTGCCATGGGTCCTAGAGTGACTGCCATGTTCACATGCATGTCTCTTATCAGAGACTTCTGCATTGACGCTAAGTAAAGCAATTCTTTCCAGGGCACTAGCATTTTCCAAGGTATGGGCATAAAAACATTCAGAAAGAAAGATTGAAATATGAGCTGAAACCTCATATTTTTAACCTGATCCAGAAATGATGTAACAGACCTCCACCCTATAGAATTGAACACATGACCTTGGCACACAGAGGCAAGGAACAGCACAGGAAATGATCATGAAGTAAGGAACCATCAGACATGCAATCACAGTGATTTGATGGATGACTTCCCACTCTTATTTTTAACATGTAGTAC
Organism: Mus pahari; assembly: GCF_900095145.1. Taxonomy (NCBI): domain Eukaryota; kingdom Metazoa; phylum Chordata; class Mammalia; order Rodentia; family Muridae; genus Mus; species Mus pahari. The sequence continues at coordinate 135,544,055 of NC_034593.1, forward strand.
GTAGTGGGAAAACTATACTCTTTACTTTCCAATTTTTAAAAAATTAACACTCATATTTATTTTTTACTTTATTATAAATTATATTTTATTATAAATTTATATAAATTATATACCAAAATCATATATAATTCATAAATAATATATTGATTTATATATTACATATAATATATTATAAATTATACATTATATACATAAATTTATTATATATATAAAACTTAATTAGTATTTATAACATTCATAGCTCCCATATTCATGCAGCTAACTATTAATGAATAACAGATTATATCAAAACTCAGTTGCCTTATTATAATAATAATGTTTCTGCCAGCAAGATTCTGCTGACAGGACCCTGATATAGCTGTCTCTTGTGAGGCTATGCCAGTGCCTGGCAAACACAGAAGTGGATGCTCACAGTCATCTATTAGATGGAACACAGGGCCCCCAATGGAGGAGCTAGAGAAAGTACCCAAGGAGCTAAAGGGGTCTGCAACGCTATAGGTGGAACAACTATATGAACTACTCAATACCCCCAGAGCTCATGTCTCTAGCTGCATATGCAGCAGAAGATGGCCTAGTTGGCCATCACTGGGAGGAGAGGCCCCTAGGTCTTGCAAAGATTGTATGCCTCAGTACAGGGGAATGCCAGAGCCAGGATGCAGGAGTGGGTGGGTTGGGGAGCATATAGGGGGAGGGTATAGGGGACTTTCAGGGTAGCATTTGAAATGTAAATGAAAAAAATCTAATAAAAATGTATATAAAAAGAAAAAAAATAATAATAATGTTTCACATCTTTTTTAGTCAGGAGGCCTTTGCTTAGCAGGCTGGTTCTACTTGGATGTGCCTCCAAGATGCTTTATTTGGCAACTCTTAAGTAAGTAGAGAACCTGCTTCCAGGAAGGTCTGGTGACACTGAGATATTCTGTTAGCTGAGCTGACATCTGTGTAAGTTTCTAAAGGAAGACCAGCCACATCCAAACACGAGACCTCCAAACACAAGCACAGGCTTTAATACATGTGCAAATGAAAATGCATTGAAGCATTCTCTGTTTTTCACACCTATAGCTGTGTGCCCAACATATAAGATTAGGTCAGTAACAAAGCAAATACTAATCTACTTTGTACAGCTCCAGGAATGAAGTGAACCAAGTCTTTAAGGATAAAGAGTAGATGCATGCAGGAAGTCAGAATCACCTGTCCGTCAGTCAGAACTAGAAGGTCACAGACATGATGGAAGGCTAGAAGGAATCCACCTGTGCAGGAGGCTATACTGATCATATTAATATCTAAAATCACTCTTAATGGACTCTAGTTGTAGATAATGTCCTCTATTTAATGTCCTCTCTTTGTCCTCTGGGGATTTTAGTTTAATACTTAGATATTTAAATCAAATAAATTTCTTTTAGAGCAGCCTTGATTAGGATATACCTGTTGATCTTCCCTGGTTCGTAATGTTTTTCTGATTTAGAGTAGAAGAAGAAGAGGAAGAGGAGGAGGAGGAGGAAGAAGAGAAAAAGAAAGAGAAGAGAAGAGGAAAAGAGAAGAGAAGAGAAGAGGAAAAGAGAAGAGAAGAGAAGGGAAGGGAAGGGAAGGGAAGGGAAGGGAAGGGAAGGGAAGGGAAGGGAAGGGAAGGGAAGGGAAGGGAAGGGAACTTACATTCCATACAGTGAAAACCTTTTACTCATGTGAAGTCACATTTTTATTCTGGTCACAATGATCATTTGGAACCATAAAAACATAACCATTTGGAACATAAACAATATAAGATATTTTGTAGACAGTTCTTTCTAAAACAAAAATGCAGCAAAATCAAAATAAGCATTTTGAATATAATAGAATTAAAAACCTCTCTACTCAAATTTTGCAATAAAAATAAAAATAACATATTCTCATAAATTAAAAAGTCTACTACACTGATTATTTTGTCATTATCATTCTTGGATAAAATCAGGCCAAACGTCTTTTAAAAGAAAGAAAGAAAGAAAGAAAGAAAGAAAGAAAGAAAGAAAGAAAGAAAGAAAGAAAGAAAGGAAGGAAGGAAGGAAGGAAGAAGAAAGAAGAAAGAAGAAAGGAAGAAAGAAAAAGGAAGGAAGGAAGGAAAGAAAGAAAGAAAGAAAGAAAGAAAGAAAGAAAGAAAGAAAGAGAGAGAGAGAGAGAGGAGAGCAATGCAAATCTTTTCATTTTCTGGTGGTGGGTGACACATTTTATTACCTAGGCTGGACATAGATCTCATCGTCTTTGGCCTTAGATATCACCTGTAGAAAGTTGTGCTTCCAAAGGTTCACTGTAGATTTCTAAATTTATTTATCTCATAGAATATAACAATATATAAGGGAAAAAACTTATGGTTAAGAGTCAACAAAACTACCATCTCATAGCATTCCATATTTGGTTTATAATCAAATATATGCTATTAATTATATTAGTTTTCAAATAGGAAATGGACTTTGCTCAAACAACTAGTGTGTGTGTAGATCACAAGGCTCAAGGCAGTTCATTGATTATCACAGCCTTGTCACATAAAGCTCTATTTATTTGCCTAAACAAACCAAGTCTTACAACTACATGAGTGCCCACAGCCACATAGAAAAAATAATTCTCTCTGCCTGGATTAAGAAATGGCTGCAAAGAATGCTATTGAAAGTGAAGAATAGAAGCTAATGGGGCGCACAGAGTGGACTCCGCTCTGCAGCACATGGCCAGCAGGCTTCAGGCACTGCAGCTGGAAAGCAGACCCTGGGCCAGCGCGGAGCCCGACAGAGGCACATTCACATCTGAGTTCACTGCTAATGAGCAAAGCATGCTATGTAGCTCAACAATCACATTATTATCTAAGCATTATATTTGGAAGAGAATGCCTGGTATCTTTTTATAGATTTATGTTATTTGCTCCAAGTTCACACTGAGAAATGGAGATTAAGAAGGGAGGGAGGGGAGCCCTACATGGAGTTATCAAAAAGAAACTTTGTACTGAACTAGGGCACTTGGAATAGATACGATCATTAGCATTTTTATGAGTTTTTAGCTTCCTTTTTGACACTGATAAGAGATCTGTCTTCTCTTAAATGTAATGATCTGTATATTTGCCCTTATTTGGGGAAGACAATTCTAAATACTATCTAGTACTGGGGTTTCCTTGGGGTGCTGGGACAAAAACAAAAAGCCATTCATGCTTAAATCAGTGACTTCATGCAGAAGGATGCAACATTTGAAAATGAACTATTTTCAGTTTATTTCAGTTTGGAGAAAACCCTCTGGTGTGTCTCTGTTTGGAAGTGTGTACGTGAGAAGGGTGGTGGGTTCTACAGACCAGAGCGTCTACACTATACAAGTCATTGTGCAACTGTTCTGGCTGAAAATGTTTAACCCCCCCTCCAAGTATTACTTAAACGCCATAATCATAAAGAGGGGAGGATGCTTATTTATAGTTTTTGAAATTATTTCATTGTGTAGCCCAAGCTAGCATGGAACTACCCTGCCTGTCAGCTCAGGGTGGGCTAGAATTTTCCATCTTCCGGCCTTGGCCTCACCAGTACTGAGATCATGTCTATGTGCCGCCATAGCAGGCTTGATTGGCAGACATTTAACATTTGTTCACCAAGAACAGCTTTCCTCTCATCTTTGTTTTGTTTGTTTGTTTGCTTGTTTGTTTTTTGAGACAAGGTTTCTCTGTGTAGCCATGGCTGTCCTGGAACTCACTTTGTAGACTAGGCTGGCCTCGATCTCAGAAATCCACCTGCCTCTGCTTCCAAGTGCTAGAATGAAAGGCGTGCGCCACCACTGCCCGGCTTGCTTTCCTCTCCTCTTCAGTACTAGGCTGCATGGACTCTAAGTGTTCCTTCTGCTCTGTCATTGGCATGGAGTATTTAAGGCAGCATGAGGACCTTCAGCCTGAATTCAGAGGCTTCAGTCTTTGGAAGACTAAACCAACTCTTTGCTAGGTGTGTGGATGATGGGCAGCTTAATGTCTTTAAACCTCAGGTTATTTTAATCTGTGAAATGGGAGTGAAAAAAACCATGGAGTTTTGACTATTTTTTTGGTTTTAGTTTTGGTTTTTCGAGACAGGGTTTCTCTGTGAGCTCTGGCTGTCCTGGAACTCACTTTGTAGACTAGGCTGGCCTTAAACTCAGAAATCCACCTACCTCTGCCTCCCAAGTGCTGGGATTGAAGGCGTGTGCCACCACTGCCCGGCTGAGTTTTGGCATATTAAATGAGATTATGTGTGTAAAGTAATTGCAGCCGAGTTTAGAGTATCAGGTATTGGGGGGAGGAGCAGGAGTGAAGCTCTGAGGGCCATCAGAAAGACTGGAAACAGGCAACCTTGGGAGGGAGGAGATGGGGGGAAACCCTTCTAGAATGTACCAGAGACCTTGGAGGTGAGAGACTCTCAGGACTCAAAGGGAGGGACCTTAAACGAAGTACCCCACAGTGGGAAGAGGGACCTTGAAGAGTCCACCTTCAGTAGAGAGATAGCACATCAAGTGGAGGGATGCGGTTGCCATTCCACAGTCAAAAACTCTGTCTAAAAGAACCGCAGGGACAAAAATGGAGTAGAGATTGAGGGAAAGGAGGTCCAGTGACAGGCACACCTTGGGATCCATCTCCAGGGGAGGCTCCAAGGCCTGACAATATTATTGATGCTATGGTGTGCTCACAGACCTAGCATGGCTGACCTCTGAGAGACCCAACAAGCAGCTGAAAGAGTCAGCTGTGGATACGTATGCCCAACCAATGGACAGAAGCCAGGACCCTTGTAGTGGAATTAGGGAAAGGCTGGAAGTAACTGAGGAGAAGGGCCACCCCATAAGAAGACCAGCAGTCTCAGCTAACCTGGACCCCCGAGATCTCTCAGACACTGAGCCACCAACCAGGCAGCATACACCAGCTGATATGAGGCCCCTGATACCTATACAGCAGAGGACTGCCTGGTCTGGCCTCAGTGAGAGAAGATGCACCTACCCCTCAAAAGGGAGGTCTCAGGGAGTGGGGAGGTCTCGTGGAGTGGCTGGCGGTGAGGAACAACCTCTTGGAGACAGGAGAGGAGGTATGGGATGAGGAAGAGTGAGAGGGCAGACAGGGAGACAAATAATGACTGGACTGTTAAAAAAAGATTAAATAATCAAAAAAAAAAAAACAATCAGATGTAGAAAACAAAGCAGAATGCTGGTCTGTAAGATTCATAATTGGCCCCTACTTTCTCAATGACTTGTGCCGCTTGGATTCTTTGTGATTCCTGGTGTGAGAGCCCTTTGATGATCCCTGTAATCTCTGCTGGCTTGTGTCTGTTATCATGAGTGGCAGTACTAATGTGAAACGTTTCCCATAGGTTCCTCAACTTGAACACTTGGTCCCCAGCAGGTGGGGCTACTTGAGGAAGTTATAAAACTTGTAGGCAGTGGAGCCTTTTGTAAGAAGTGCATCATCGGGGCTTGGGCTTTGAGGATTTACAACCCAGACTCATCCCTGATCTCCCTGTTCACTCTGCCGGTGAAATGTGATCCCTGCTTTCTGATCCTCCCACCGCGCCACATCTCACCCACCATCGTGGACTGCCCCACTGGAATAGGGATCTCCAGTAAACTCTTTCTTCTTTATGTTTCTTTTTGTCATGGTGCTTTATCACAGCAGCAAATTGGCATTCGATAGCGGAGAGTCCAGGTTACAAGCCCAAGGGAAATCAACAGAAATGATCACTTAGGAACACAAAGATTAGCTTTACCGAGGCTCCGCTGAAGGATTCAGGACTCCATACTGATGCTTAGTGGAACCCTGTCTCCAGCCAGGTACCTCTCTGGAATCCACAGTTATAATTCATAATGGGGTCTGTTTCCACCCCATTAGATCTCTCTGCAAGAGTAAACACAAATATTCATGGGTTTTTTGATCTATGTCAGGTTGTGGGTGGGATCAAAATTGACAGATTGGCACCAGATATCATGATATCTGTTTCTGATTCCTTGTGCATAGTGGTTGCCCAGTAAGTGGGCTGTGAAGCAAATGATGAGGCATGGATTAAAGGGAAATCTGTCCTAACTGCCATTTCTATACTCTCTCGCTTCCCCGTCCTTCAAGTTATCCTCCAAGATTTAAAAGTAGCAGAGTGATGGTATTTTCTTTGTTCTGAGAACAGGTGTCAATTCATGCTGACTCATAATATTTGGATATTATGTATAATTTTAGTGAATACATCAATAAAACACTTACATACAGATGTTAGGTTTTTTATACACATAGACATCCCTCCTTTTTTATTTATTTCATTGTTTTTGATAAGGTTAGAATGGGAAGGAACGTGATATGGAACAACATCTCTCTCTCTCTCTCTCTCTCTCTCTCTCTCT
>NC_034593.1:135550623-135563904 GCF_900095145.1 Mus pahari
TCCCTCTCCCTGTCTTTCTCCCTGTACCTGTCCCTGTACTTCTCCCTGTCCCTGCCTCCTAAGTACTGACCAAGTGTGTGTTAGCATGCTACATGCTACATACTACATGCTATAAGGACAAGAACACATCATCTCCTCTTTGGTAGCCCTCTGCAGCAATGTGCTTGGAGGATAAAGCCGAGGTTCTAGAAAATCGTAAGAGGAATTGGAGTGAAGAGAGTAGGACACCATGAAAAAGAAGTTTCTGGTTGCTTTAGGAAGAAGGATCTACTGGCAGGATCTGAGGCTCTCTTCAAATAGGAGTGTCACGTGTTCACCTTCATGAGATTCTAGCTGTGGGTGAAGAAGTCATTTCCTGGAAAATGAAAACAGCCCTTACTACCAGCATACTAAATAATGTTTTAAATGCTAATAAATGGTGGTAGCCTACCTTCTAGGTGGCCAACTACTCCCTGTGACTCAAGAGAGTTAACCATGTGGAAGACTGGTACCTTATGGAAGAGGGGTGTTTTATAACCGGAAGGACAAGGCTCAAATGACAAAGTCCGACTTCTGGGTTGCATCCTGCTGGCAACGGTGACTTCCAGTCTGTCTCTCACTCTTTCTCTTTTGATACTCTCTGATGGAAGCCTGGAAACCAGATGTCTTGCCATGAGGACTCTTGAACAGCCTTAGAGGCCCACACAGGGAGGAATGGGGGCCTCCTGCCAACCGCTAGTGAGGAAGTGAGGTTTCCTGCCAATGGCCCTGTCAGTTGGCCATCCTGGGAGCAGATCTTCTTGCCTGAGGAAGTTGCCAAATGACTGCAGTCTTGGCTCTAGTGTCAGCTGCAGCCTCGTGAGAGACGCAGTCATACAGACTCCTGGTAAGGATTCTTGACGGCAAAGATTTTGAGAAAGCATTCATAATTGTTCATGACACTGAGTTTTGAGGTTATCAGTTATATTGTGATAGATCACTAAATGCACATGCAAAGACTCTTGGAAAATGTGGACAAAGGAAAACATTCAGAATCATTTCCAAAATGAAACTTACATAGGGAAAATTAGACGTATAAACAAAACCTCTTACCAAATTATTAGTGATATTTACCAGCAACTTTGCAGGTTACTGAGTAAGTCATAGTCTTTTTTCATAGGTGGGGTGTGTGGGTATTCAATTAATGAGCTGTGGAACGGCCTGGTAAGTGGAATAGAATGGGTCATGGTCAGCAATCTTAGCACTGGGGAGGTAGAGGCAGAAAAATCAAGAGTTTGCCACACAGTGAGTTGGACGTCAACCTGCGTTATATGAAAAGATGTCTCAAATAAAATAAGTTCTTATTAGTTTAAAAATACTGGGAGCTAGATTGGTAGCTCAGCAGGTAAGTAATTTGCTGCTCTTTCAGGGGATTCCCACCACCCATATGGTGGGACACAACCGCTTCTTAGTCCGGTTCCAGGGGATCCAGCATCCTGATTTGGCTTCCACAGGCATTAACACACATTATACATTTATTTTTTATTAAATATATATTTTATCAAATGTATATAATATAATTAGACAGATTAAGGCCAGTCTTGTTTGGTAAATAGCACACTGATGTAATAAAAATTAGGTAACAATTTCAATGTTTGATAAATGAAAGTCTGATTTTTGGCTCTAGGTTTAATAAAGTAGGGTATTATTTTATTTAAAGCTTCTTCTTTATCTAGCTTACAAACAGTCTTAATAATAGAGCCAAATGCCATGCATTTTGGTTCCCTAAGAGAAAACCAAGCTGCAGTCATTCTGTGAGAGCCTGCCTAGATGTCAAACTGTTATATGATGTCCCATTGCAAAAAGTAATTAAAATTCTGAAGTAAAATAAATATTGGACCATTGGCCAATTTGTATTGTTTGTTTTTTGGCAACTTTACATACACATATATGTACATACATATATGTGTATGTACACATATACATATATAATTTATGTGCCAATATATTGGGAGAGATAAAAGATATGTCTGCTGCTGACATTGACTACTAGTAGAAATACAGACAAGTTTCTCATCAGGGACATAATCTACCATTGGAGGATGAAGTCATTTTAAAAAAAAAAATGGGGAGGGTTGTTCGAATAACTCTTGTGATATTCCAAGTGAGATTGAGTGACTTGTAGAACATAATTTTTGAAATCATATGTAATGACACATAATAGATGGGGGGAGAAAGGTGATCCTTTTAAATATTTTGATTAGGTTATAATATCTCCCAGTAAGTAATCTAAATTTCCCATCACACAGTTTATTTATCCCCTATGCTGATGCTGGAAAATAAAAATTTCCTTCCAGAGCTTAGCCTTGTTTCATTGTTGGAAGCTGTGTAGGAAGGAGAGATGACTCAGCAGTCAAGAGTTGATGCTGATGTTTCAAAAGACCCGAGTTCACTTCCTGTCCTCCTCATTCAAGGAAGCTCACAAGTTCCTGTCACTCCAGATTCAAGAATCTGACACCTCCTTATGGTACCCGTGGGCCCCTGCACATACTCATATGCACAGATACATGGATGTGCAAATGACTAAAGAGGAAATAAATCTTAAGAAAAAAGAAGAACTGCAGACCATATTTTAAAGGTATTGTAAGAACTGAGGCAAGAAAAGGAAATTTTCATGGTTCCTGGTGTGCAGTAAAGTAAAAATTCATATTAACTACCACCGTGTCATTCTTTATTCTCTCTGTATTGGGCACGAGGGAAGACATGAAGGGACACTGAATATTCCTATTCAATGCTGAGGTGAGTTTATGTCTAAAGTCAGCATGGTAAAGTGTCACTTGCCCTTCGCATTGACCCAAACAGCAATAAACATATAGTATTCTTGCACACTCATCTTTTCATCCTGGCATCCAAATCACATGCACTACTTGCAAAAGCAAATACTACTGTGATAACAGAGAGGCATCAGAAAACACCCTGCTTGAGCTTATGGGAAAAAGTGTATAACTCTGAAATGCTCACAAAGCAGACAGAAGTGAGCCTCAAGGTGTTAAATCTACCCATGTCAGGAAGAAGCAGGAATATCTTCATAAGGTTAATTCAGGGTTTCCGTATCTCTGTCAAAATAGTGTCATGTGAGCATTTGGCATCGTTAGGACTTTAAGAATTGCTGAATAGCTCAGAAATCTAACATCATTACAGGGGCCTCCCTGGCATACGTGCAGGTGTCCAGTGCTGAATTTTAAGCAAGCTGAGAATTTCTAATCTTGATCTTAATGCACAAGGTAGTTAGTCTACTGGGTACTGTGTTTTCCTGAAAGCTTAATTTCCCTCTCTCCATTTATTAATGTAACTGTTGGTTGTTTAGAATATTTAATTAATGAGTTTTATTTTTAACAATCTGCTAGTGCCCTGAGGCTTTTAAAACAAAAGACATATTTTTTTTAAATCCAAACAAAGATTAATTAATTAAAATAGTTCTTGCACATTATTGTCCCAATACTCATTTGGGAATATTTTAACAGGCAAAGAAGTAGGCTATCAAACAGTTCTTCATACAGCTGTGAGCCTCCTCCGAGTCCCTCTGTGCCTTGCCTAAGGCACACTCTCATTGACCGACTTACCAATACTTTTTTCTGATGGAAACTGTTGCAGCTACTCAGAAGGATAGAAAATAATGGAGAAGATGGGAAGAAAGAAGAGAGACAAATTGGAAATGATCCAAAGAGAAAATAGTTACATTCTTACTGACCAAATCAAGGTTTTATTTTTTTGAGGAATTTATTTTTGCTTTCAGTTAGTCCAAGAAGCAAGGCAATGCACAGGTATGAGAAGAATTTTTTAATGTAATAAATTTGAATAAACTCTACTTTTACTAACCCAGTTCCTCTTTAGTCTACCATCCTTCTGTGTGAGTGAAAAATCTCCCTTCAGACTCAGTTAGTTACCTTCTGCCTCAGACGGTTTTACCTATTGTGTATAAAAAGATCTGACATCCTGTTTTGTAGATGAAAAAAACAGAGGAAAATGAACTCAGTTTTTATCAGTTTATTTAGAGCTTCATCCTGTTTGATCAGAACTTGGTCCTTGGCAGTATACAGAGAACCCAATGCCCTTGAACCTGAGTCTTGCATGCCACTCACTATCACTCTTACTATGAAGGGACTATGAATAGGATTCATATTAAGATACATAGTGTCCTTTAATCTTGTTGTAATGACACATTGGGGAAGTATTGTGACTTTAATCAATTTGTTTTATTGTGGAGCTTAAGGCATAAGTAATAATTCAATGTATAAGCTGAATAGTCCTTATAAGCTTCTTGCTTTCTTCTAGTAACAGTTTGGCCAGTTAGAGTGGTCAAGAAAATGCTCAGCCTGTCTTGTCAAATGAATCCCCATAAGATGACCCACAGTTCTTCGTCTCTTTTGAAAACTCTAACATGGCCGGCTTTGCCCTCTGTCCCTGTCCCTTTAACTTACCTTGTACAATTTATTTCTTCCAATTAGCACATCCTACGTTCTGTGTTTTGTTCTCCACTTTGTGAAGTCCCTCCTTCTGCCTGCTTGGGGCATCCATTGTATTGCATTTTAAACTTTTAAAGATAGATGCTTGGCTTACTCATTGTTAGACTTTTCTATAAACATTTTAGACTGGACATTTTGAGGCAATTATGGCATTTACTTTATCTGACATGTTGGATGAGATATTTCTTATGACCCTCGAAGTCTGTTCCTTATGAAAGAGGTCTCGTGGGTATAATTTGGGCAATTCCTTCACTTGTCCCAACCTCCTAGAGAGTATTCAAATGACTTTTGTTTTGTCAACTAATATGTTCTGTTTAAATCTTTTTCTTGATTTTTCTCTTTTCTGAAAGTCTTAATCACTTTTTCTATTCCCATCTCACTTTAAATTTTTGGATTAATTGTTAGTTTACCAGGATTGTATCTTTCCCCTCCTCTATTGGATTGATTCTCTTCACAGTACTGATAGTACCTAAAATACAGTGCTCATTTTTATGTTTGCACAAGCTACTTCAAGCAATATAATCTGAACACTTCACAAATGAATGGGATACTAGCATATACACCCATTTCTATGCAGTGTGAAAACAGAAGGTACTGAAACATAGTACTTTACTGGCTACGCAAAACCTTGCACTGGGAATTTGGGAAATGCTCCAGCTCCCAGGAAATACTTTATCCTGTGAAGTTAGGGTGGATTAAAGATAAGGATTCACCAGGACTTAGCTGCAAACTGAAATGACCAGGAAGGAAAAGTGTGTTTTCCTTCTCATTACCTCCATACCACCTCTACCTATTCAGTGGCCAGCCAAACACAGACATCATTAAATCCCAGAGCTGGACACCATAGAGAATTCCAAATGGAAAAGACCTCGCCTGCCAGCTCTTCCCCAGACACATATGTCATATTTGTTAAATGAAATAAGAGTTTTTGCAGTGCCTGGTCAGGACTTGAGTGTGAGAAGCAGCTGAATAAGGGAATTGATGTGTGAGATGTGTTAAGATGGAGCCACTAGCATATAAAAACACATTCATAACTAATTCCAAGGCTATGGATGTATAGGTTAAGCAGGGGAACTCTGGCATTCTCTTTCTGTGTTTTTCTATATTACCAGCAGATCCAGGTTTTCCTATGGCTATACTCATTTTCTTCAGAATCTATACTCTGACTAAAGTCAGCTTTGCATTTTCTAATCTCTTGTAGATGTGACCTGGACCTTCCCATACAACAGTCTGTGAGCTTGGACCACCTGTAATTTTTGTTGTTTGAGATCTTTTTATATATTGGTTAGATCATTAGAAATGTTATTATCTGCTTTGTTACTTTCTAGAGTAACTGAGGACCTTTGTCCTGATTCTTCCAGAGAACTCACACTAGCTTGGAGCAGTCTCTGCTTAAGACACATCTCTTCTCCACATCTTCCTTCCTTTCTCCTAGGTAAGAGCAATTGTCTTATATGCTGCAAAGACTTGAATTGCCTAGAAGTATTTCGTGTAGATGTTTCTTAACCTGCCACAGCCTTGGCTAACGGAAAAGTCCAACGCTGCAGAGGGGTATCTTTCCAAGGGGCATTGTTTCCATTCTCCTGGCGTGATAGGTGCAAGGAGACAGATTCTGGTGCATTTCTCTCAGCTCTGCCGATAAAACAGCATTTCTGCTTTATCTTCTGTATTTTCATTCACACAACCTTCATCTCCATTCTTTTTAAAAATGACTCAGGACTGTTGATTGATACCCTCATCAAGCTGACTTACCTGTCTTTCTGTTGGAACTTTAGCATTTCATGGAGTAGTTACCTATGTTCTGTTACAACAAAATGCTCTAGACTAAATTTTTATTCCTAAGACCCTGGGGCAAATCTGAAATTAAGGGCTCTAGGGGAACTCTCACTCCTTTAGAAGGTTGTTAGCATATGAAACCAAACCTTGACTGAATCTCAGAATTTTCCAGCTTTTTAAAGAAATATTTCTGAGCTTCTCATTTAAAAGACTTGCCGTCTTACTTCCATGGGTTTTTCTTCAATGCTGTGGTCAGCTCTTTATTAAAGTAAAATCCTACCGGATATATTTAGGACATGAAGTTTTAACACTATTACTTGGCAGCCATTCTCATAACAATTGATTCAAGCAAAAATATTTTTTAAATGCTAAATAGTTGAAACAATGATATCTAATAAAAATTTACCCAGTCACAATGACTCTCCAACCAGAGTTATATTAATCACCAAGTGACGAACAGTGGCTTTGTGGTGGAGTGAACCTGGTTGAGAACATTTTATCCAAGTGGCCAAAGTTAACATCACTAATAACAGGATAACTAGGTGCCATATGTCTCCTCCATTCTGCCAGGAGAAAGACATAATATCATTTTCATTGTGTTTCTGCCAAAAACGCATATCCTGAATCTAATTATGAGAAAATACCAGACAAGGCCAAACTGAAAGACATTTTATAAAACAAATGAGCTGTAAGCTTTAAAAGCTCCAGGATCATGAAACACAAAGGAAGGTTTAAGAAGTGGTCCAGATTAAAAAGACATGGAAATTAGTTGTATCATGTGATGCAAGTTCTAATGATGAATTCGCAAAGGAAGCACTTTGCTGTGAAGGACATCATTCAGACTATTCACAAATGTGTATAAAAGCTGTAGATTTAATATTAGAGCTATATTAATGTCAATTTCTTGCATTGATAATTGAGTGGTATGGTAATTCAAAAGACCTTATCTGTTAGAAAATAATGGGAGGTGTCTGGAGATAAAGCACATTCATAAAGTTAAGATAGCGAATGTGCTCATAAAGGCTAACATTCATAAAGGGCAACCCATGAGTTATTTCCTCTAGCCCTGGAAGTTTAAAATCATGCTTGACACTAAGACATATAAAACATGCAGCCAAAGATACAACAAAAATGCAACAAACCTACAACAGTCACAGTAGACAAGGTCCGTTGTCGTCCAGCTGATGAGGCAAGTTGATAGCATTTATCTCCTTTACACTCACCTGGTAATGACAAGGATTTTCAGCTCTCAGATTTCAGTTATGACACAAAGAATTTACTAGAGAGATGTACACCTTCCATGATGTGTGGCTTTTGAGTGACCTCAGGGGGAATGTTATCACAGATGATCCCATCATTTAGAATGACAGTCAGTCCCTTTATTTTCAGATGTTAGCTAATACCTAAGGAATGGTTTCTTGTTCATACCTGAGGGTCCTCCTTACAAATGCTGTCATGAATCTTCAGAAATGTACACACCTGGGTTCTCAGCTGGAAAACTTGAAATATTTCACCTTCCAGTAATATTGCTGAAGATTTAGACAAGACACAAGGCCTGAAACGATCCTTGGGAAATCATCGTTTTATTATGTATAGTGCACTGCAGTTACATATGTACTCTTCTTGAATCAATGTGTAGATGCAGTCTGAGGAATTTAAGATCAATTCCAAATTAGAGTTAGTATTTACATTACCCTTTTTTTTTTCAGATCCAACAGATTGTACCCTCAACTGCTGGTTATTTTAAGATTGATCACAAAAAACAAAGTAATCCATTATATTGAGTGAAATAATTCACACATACAAACACACACACACACACACACACACAACCCTCTTGTATTAGTCAAATATAGAAATTGTATTATAAAGCCTCAGATGGTATGTATCTTTTTGAGAATAGCTCAAAGAAAATAGAAACTACAACCCAGATTGCCTTAAATGAGAAGAAAAGTATTAGGGTCAGAAAGCATGAAATGCTATCTTTTAGACCTATCAAGCCTATTGTGCTAATGAAACGATACAAGCTGTACAAGACCTGTTCACACTCAAGCCCATCAAAATTTCGTCCTGAATGTGGTAGGAACACAGCTCTCCGTCTCTAACCAAGGAGATATTGATACCTGCTATGGAGTGAAGAATGGTTTTCTTTGAAAGCGTGGACCCTGCTAGGCTGCTCACGCACCAGTGAGTACTGCATACTAACGCAAACGTGAGCAGTACTAATGCGATTTAGTAGATCGCTAAAAATAAAGAAGAAAAAACATGAAATTGGGAGAATACCATGTTGGGAAAATATATCATGAGCAATAGGTATAAAAATGATCAAAATTCATTGTACAAATGTATGAAATTACCTATAAGTAAAAGCAACATTTTAAACATCTTAATAGTGACATTTATAAAACAATTAATATGTGAAAAATTTAAAATAACTCTCCACACTATTGCCATCATGGTAGCTACAAATCTATGAACTCAAAGCACCTACAGTGTGCATATGTACATAATTTTTCAGAATTTCCAACAGTGTATTTTGTAATTATATTTTGACAAACTTCATAGGTATGTTTAATTTATCTAGCATTTACTCAGGAGAGGTCAAAAATCTTATAATACTGAAAACTGCAACTTTTAAAAGCCTATGCACAAAAACCTATCTTAAACGTTTATCCAGACAATGTAACTGTATGGAGATTTATTTTCTAAATTAAATTATACTTTTGTTCACAATATCTATTATGAATTCATAAGGGAAACTTGTAAGTATGTCTTTGTGTGTATGCTTAGAATATGTACTTAACAAGTAGCAGAAGGTAATCTGAATGGCTATACTGTGGCTTTTGACATAAAAGCAATATAACTTTGGGGTTTTTAAAATAGATTTATTTCGCTTTATTTTATGTGGCTGTAGATGTGTATATGTTCTATCGGAGTCTAGAAGAGGGTTGTGGATACCCTAAAAGTGTAGTTATGGAAGAGTGTGATCCACCAGTGTGTGTTGGTAGCTGAATCCAAGGCTTCTGCAAGAGCAATGAGGTCTCCCAGGCTCGGAGCCGTCTCTCCTGTTCCCCCCATGCCTTGTTCCTTAACCTGTGTTTACTTAAGGTTGAATTTGCATCACATGTGTTTGCAACCAACAGAAAAAAAAATTACAAGTAAGTAACTGTGGCATTGTTGATATCCATTAACTGCCTATTGTCTCAGAATTCTGCACACTGGTCCAGATAATACACTGTAAGTCAGCGGCCACTTTGCATGCCTAGGTCACCTCTTTGTTTACTTGTTCATTATATATTGAATTAATTGTTCACTTATGTACTTTGTATATCAAAGTTAGTGGGATACTGCACATTTTACATTGTCTCAGTCTTTATCTACAGCCTGATTATTTGTGGCATTCTTGTATATCTGTGACCTCTGCTGTTCTCTTTCTTGGACTGCTAGATCTAGGATAAGACTTATAGCTTTGGATATCCTAGTTCTCAGAACACTCGTCATGAATTAGATCCACAGCACTGGCTACTGATTCTGCAGGATGCACATAGCAGTTGAGGAAACCATTAGTCACCAACACTGAGTCAATTACTCATATATGTACATGTATACGTTTATATAGTAGTATATTGTCATCCTGAAAAACGCCATTAGGCAATTGTGTCATCGTTTGGACATCATATTGTATTTATATGAGGTTATGAGTTTTCGTCATTTAACTTGACCTCTTGATATGATAAAGAGGACAGAGTAAACATCGAGTATATGTGTCTGATGCCAGGATAACATGGCATACTGCTTTTCTTTTCTTTCTTTCTTTTTTTTTTTCCTGGTTTTTCGAGACAGGGTTCTCTGTATAGCCCTGGCTGTCCTGGAACTCACTCTGTAGACGAGACTGGCCTTGAACTCTGAAATCCGCCTGCCTCTGCCTCCTGAGTGCTGGGATTAAAGGTGTGCACCACCATGCCTGACTCTGCACACTGTTTTTTATAAATAAAACTTTGCATAAGTAAAAAGAGTATATTGTACGAGAGTCATAGCTACAGTATATAAATACATGAACTATCACGCATTACGTGCTATGCAGAACTGCTCTCTATATTTATAGGCTTGATAGTATGGAACATTTGTTTGTATCATATCACCACACTTAAGTAATAAATTACTCAGCAATATTATTACAGCAGCATCACTCCTTGATAGAAATATTGCGGTTCTGTTATAGCTTTAAGCTAAAGCAATCTTATATGTTTAGAGTCTCTATATGTGTGTTTGTGTGTGTGTGTGTGTCTTTCTCTCTCTTTGACTACTCTATTTCTATAAAATACTTTCTATAAAAACTCAATTAATAGTATATTTCTCATTTCACTTAGTAACATATACTGAAGTTTCCTCATTTCTATTTATGAAATGATATTTACTATTTTAAATTCCAGAGTAATATTCTGTTGTGTGAGAATGCACCAAGGAGAGGTCAGGAAAGGGCATTCCTTGTAATTGGCACACATGACACAGAGGCAGAGAAGTCCCATATTAGAGAGACCCACAGTAAGAGAACTATAAGGTTGGCAAAGTCCATGTCAAGATGAGTCACAGACAGACAAACTAACGATGCAGACGCATGCCCAAGACAGAATCATGAGGGCCCACATCGCTCACTTGTTCTTATCTCAGAGTCTGAAGTTTCTGA
This sequence comes from Mus pahari, assembly GCF_900095145.1. NCBI lineage: Eukaryota > Metazoa > Chordata > Mammalia > Rodentia > Muridae > Mus > Mus pahari. Next base: position 135,561,571 of record NC_034593.1, read on the forward strand.
ATCTGGAGTTCTCCGGGAGGACTGGGAGAGGAGAGTGGAGAAAACATTCCCTAACCTTCATGCTCAACTACAGGAATGGATAATTTTCTCATGATAGCTAATGCTTTGGTCTTATTTTATCCAGTTTAGAAATCACTTGATTCAAGTGCTCTGTATGTAGACAGCAACTGTCTCTTATGCTTTAAATGAGGGTTTAAATCTTGCATTCACATGTTTATTTTAACCTGTCTTATCAATTATTATTTCTTCTTTCTTCCATAGTTTTATTTATTTTGGCTTGATTAAGGATATTTCAATGTTTCATTATCTCTGTTTTATGAACTCATTATATTTTATTTTTAAGAGAAACTTGCTGATTTTTCTTTGGGTTGCAGTATGTCCCTAAACTTTACATCCTCATTTCAAATTTTAAGGAAAATCAACACGGTATAGGCATGTCACAAACACTCCCATTTATTTTGCATTCATGTTACCTATTCGATTTCCATGGAATTTATTTCCCTATTACAAACACTATACTGAAACAATATTTTTATTTTTAAAACTCCATAATAATTTAAGAAAAAACAATCGATTCCATCAGACAGCATATTATGAATTCTAGCACCCCTTTTCAATAAGGCAGTCAATCCTTATGTATTTATAGGAGGCAGTCCAGTGAAGTGCCAGCTCTTGTCTTGTCTCAGGTCTCCTGTAAGCTGTGTGAGGAATAAATATCCTAACAAAACTAGAAGATTCAAACTCCAAGTCTCCAGGTCCTATAGCTAATAGCTAAGGAATAGAATTCAGTTTTTGAAACAGAAAATTGTGTGTGTGTGTGTGTGTGTGTGTGTGTGTGTGTGTGTGTTTATGCATAATGTGTGTATATGTATGTATTGTGTGTGTGTGTGTGTGTACCTGTACTCATGTGTATGAATGCTAGAGATCCATGTCACATGTCTTCCTGTATCAATCACTCTGTTACTTTTGAGACAAAGATCCTTTCTCCAAACTCAACGATTATATATTGGCTAGGCTGGATTTCCAGCGAGCTCGGGGAATCTACCTGTCTCCCTGACCCCACCAGTTCAAGGGTTATAAAACCATCTCCGTGTCACCCAACATTTCACCTGAATGTTGGGGAATCTGGACACTGTACCAATTGAGCCATCTCCTCAACCCTCTATGGAGACGAAATAAAATGTTACAGTGCAGTTGGAATCCTACAGTTTGGAAACAGGTCATAGGCCTAAAATTTAACAAGGTTGAAACATTTACAGCCAATATCCTTTCCTTTTGGCTACTATTGCTATAATTCTCATGGTAGATTAATGTTGTAAAGCATCTTAGATTTATGTAGTGCTTTTCCTTGAAATCTTTTAGCTATCAATGGAACACGTCATCCCAACAGAGAATATAATCAGAAGAGATTCATGTATTTCAAATTCCACACAAAGAGGTTTATTGCTAAAATAATAGTAATAATTCTGGACATATTTATTATGCTATTTGAGGAAAGGGCATATTTTCATTCTGGCAGCTGGAGATTGGATATAAATGGCCAGTGGTTATATAACTATCAGCATGACCCTTACATGCTTGAAATATTAATATTTAAATTTTAAACAGAACAATCATATTAACATTTGTATTGATACTGAGACTGCATATAAATCCATATAGAAAGTTCACCATGCTAGCTCTGGAAAAGGTTCTCATCTAGTTTTACTTTCTCTTTTTCTGAACATTTGTCATATTAGCAGCACAAGAATGACTTTCTTAGTGTCAGAACTAAATCTTAAACCTGATCTGATATGGAAATTAATTGCTGACTTCACAGTTGGTTTTGGTATGGTATGTGTGTATGTATATGTTTAACTTAAACAAGACTACCTCAAAACAAGTAGCAGAAAATTTTCATAATAATTGTTCAATTGTTCTATAGCATAAAAGCTTTAAGAAGTTTTTGGTTTTATCCTAGGTGCAGAGGAATTTTAACCCAGCAGCATGGATTCACTGGCAAGGGATCACATTCAAAGATAATCCAGCTGGAATACAGATATACCCTGGATTACAGGATCGTCTAGTTGGAATAAAAATATACCCTTACCACGTACTTTTAATCCTTAACAATGAAGGTAAGTTTAGTTTGTAGAAGGAAGCAGCCATGTTTGAAAGTAACCTCTAATTAAGTGGCAGACAAGGTGATAAATAAGAGAGAGTCTTGGCAGGATGAGTCAGAGATAGGATTGGCCCAAATCACATAAGAGAACAGAGAAAAAGAGACTGCTTAAGAGTAGGAGAGAGAAAAAAGTATGATATGGTGTGTAGTATGTGTGTGTGTGTGTGTGTGTG
>NC_034593.1:135564734-135599227 GCF_900095145.1 Mus pahari
ATATATATATATATATATATATATATATATATATATATATGAAGGCTACGAGCATTTTTGTGAGTATATTTTGTATGCAGATACAGGTTACCAGCTAGAAGTCTTTTCTGGTAGAATTTTTAAGGTCAATTATATATACTGTCACACCATCTGCAAGTAAACATACTTTGAATTCTTTCTTAACAATCTAAATCCCCTTGATCCCCTTGAGTTTTCTTACTGCTCTAAGATTTCAAGTACTGTATTGAATAGGTATAGAAAGAAGAACTTCCTTGTCTTGTTCTTGGTTTTACTGAAATTGCTTTGAGTTTCTCTCCATTTAAGTTGATGTTGGCTATGAGCCTGCTGTAAACTGCCTTTATTGTGTTGAGTCATGTCCCTTGTAAACCTAACCTTCCAGGACTTTTATCTTGAAGGGGTTTTTGATTTTGCAAAGGCATTTTATACATCTAATGAGTTGATTTTGCATAGTTTATGTTTTTCGGTTTGTTTATTGATACAAATCTACTAAAATGAATCCTAATGAACTTCAGATATGCTCATAGGCCAGGGACTTGCTCAGCCATCATTAGAGAAGCTTCCTGTACAGAAGGTGAGAACAAATACAAACACTCACTGCCCAACAATATGCAGCAAGTGAGAGACCTTGGAATACTCAGCCTTAAACTGGATGTCTCCATCAAATCTCCTTGGGGCTCTGGCAACCCTGCAGAAGTGGAGACATAAAGAGCATAAGAGCGAAAAGTATGAAGGATTAAAAGAAAACAAGGTGTCTAAATCTTCAGGACAGACACATATATGAACTCCCAAAGACTAAAGCATTGCACAGGGCCTGTAGCACAAAAGTCCTGAAGCTAAAAGAAGTGGATACATACTAGCATTAGTAATTTAGAAGTTATCTCCAACAGATAAATACTTGCAAATGAAAATTTATTTTCCTCCAAGGGTGTCTTATTGGAGAAACAAATTATTCTGATGAGTAGAATGTATACCCAGCCATAAATGGTCAACAGAAAATGAATTCAAGGGAATCTTTGAGTGTGGGTCTCATCAAGTTGTAGTGTCTGAGTATATATATATATATATATATATATATATATATATATATATATATATACTCAGACACTACATTATATGTATCAGACATTTATATATATATATATATATATATATATATCAGACACACACATATTTATATATATATATATATTATATATATATACATATATCAGTTTCACATTTTTATTGAATTACTGAGTGTATAAATGAAAGGATCACTGTGTCTTTTACTGTTTCTTGTATCTTTTCTTGTGATCCTTTACCTCTGTGTTTTGTCCTATTCTGGTATATTAGTTTTCATTCTATTTTTATTATAACTTAGAAATCTGTTTGTTTTCTAATGAGAAACAGAAAGGACTGGATCCTGATGGAAGTGGAGGTCAGGAGGAAATGAGATGAGTAGAGAGAGGGGAAGCTGCAATGAGGATATATTATATTGAGAAATAAATTTTCAATAAATTAAAAAACTTCTTGGAAATTTTAAGAAAAAGCTTTAAGCAATAACACTTGTCTGCCAACATAAAAACAGTAATTATTTTGGATAGGTTCTGTCTCACTACTGAACTGAATATTCTAAATTTAGATATTTAGTTTCCTGTGTAAGCCATAGCTGTTACTATAAAACCAGCCACTGAAATTTTTGATTTTCCACGACAACTTAGGAGAAAAAAGAAGTATGTTTTTATTTATTGTTTTATTTTTGTTATATTTAATTATTAAGATTGTTTGTTAAATCAGATGTAATGATGAGAAGGAAGAACCTATGGAGAATAAGCTAAGTTTTCAGTATTTTCCTGAGACCAAATTGACAGTTCAAGAATGAAGGCAAATCTCATTCATAACTCATTGTTGATTTTTCTCTTGTTTTCTGCAAGTCTTTGTGAAGGACTTATTTCAAAGTTAAGGGTGTATAGGAATGCCTAAAACTCCAAGATACCACCTTTCATGTTTCCCGACATTGTATCAACTCTGAATACAGATGCTATAGACAGGCAGAGGAGATTGCAGATGATCTGGTCTTCTGGTGTTTTTGTTTGTGTGATGTCTATTGTGTGAATAAAAGGATGATAGGGATAGTATCCAATACATTGTCACTTTGGGTACAGACTCTGTTCAAGGTCCAGACTTAATTACAGGCACTGTTTCTATTCATAATTGACAATCAGTAGAACCATTGTTACTATGGCAACAGACAAGATATGGGTGATATTGAACAAATATTCTAAATGAAATAATATTAAAAATAGCAAGTTTAGAAGAAAACATTGATAAGCCATATAAATGATCATATTTTTAAATGCTGAAGAATTTAGAGATTAGATTTTTATTTCAAGGCTATGGATCATTTTTCTTAATTAGTAGTAGATTTGACAATGAGGACCCTAACATATAAACTTATTGCTTAATTTTTAATTATCATGCATGAAACCAAAAATTAAAACAAATATATACATAAAATGTAGATATTCTAATAGTATTTAAGCAAAGAAATCTAATTTAGCCGTAGTTACTAACTATGAGGAAGTGTCAAGTGAATACCATGCTAAATAAAGCATAGCCATGAGATAAACTAAAAGCATTATAAAATAACCCTCCAAGTTACCAGAGGTTCACTTCTCTAGGAAATAGGCATTTTCCATTCCCTTCTGTCTGTTTTCTCTTGTCAAATAAACTACAGTCAAAATCAAATCATTTGAAAAGCAGGAAAAGCCCCAATACTCATCCTTGATTAAGAACCTTCAGCTAAATAAAGTAAAACTTCAACAATATTTTTCAATAATCCTTTATAGAATATTTGGATTATAAATTAACAACTTCACTAACCATGAACAACTCATTTAGTTTCTTGACCATCAGTTCATATTACTCATCATATAAATGGTATATGAGCCTCAGATTACTTTCCTTTGATAGATCATGGCCAGACATATACTCACCTTAAGAAACTCATCAAAGACACATTCAACAAAGACGTAGAATATACATACCACATCAAGACCGAGAGGATTCTTATCAAGTTTAAAGAATAGAATTGTTGAGTGATGCCATATATATATATATATATATATATATATATATATATATATAGACAATTCTTCGTAGACAATGTCAAGGCTACTGACTCCTTCCTCTAGTAACCAAGGAAGACTTTGAAGGGTGAACTTTACTTGCCCACATACTGTATGTCTGTTCATTTCATACACGATTTGTTTCACAAGAAACTAGAGAGAAAACCACTCCATTCTTCTGTCTGACATCACTTGACAATGGGAGAATTAAGCCAACCTTCCTAGTTTATTGATAAAGTAGCATTAAAATGATAAGACCTATGCCCAATAACTGCTGGGAAGTTAGGAGACTTCCGTTCTCTTTCACTAATGCCTGAGAAAGTTTCAACTCATTAGACTCATTCTATTAACACAAGATCAAGTTCTGAATGTTCTATCTGAGGCAATGAAAAAGAATGATGACAATTAAGAGGGAAGCATGCAAATTATGACTATATTTAGGTAAAATGACAGTGACAAAGAAGCAAGAACAAGTTGTTCAGAACTACATGAAAATGCACAAAATTGACTACATCAAACATCTTAAGGAGAAATCTCATTTTAAAATACAGTCATACCTAGAGACCAATGGGAATCTGATTCCAGACTCCTTAGGATGGTAAGTCATGACTGCCCCTATATGATGGTACAGTATACACATGTTTTATATATGTATCTTGTGAACTTTAGAACAGAGCTAGACTACTTACAGTATTGAAAATAATATACAGATTGTTTACATAGTTGTTACAGTGTACTGATTAGAGAATATTGACAAGAAAAACAGTCTTTATGTGCTCAAGATGTATAAAATTATATTCTTGAAGATAACCAATCTACAGTTCAATGAACACAGATACCATTGAGTTTATGTGTTGTACATACATAAGTTATACATGCATTACAGAAAAGCATACTATTGAATTTACAATTATAAAAATGTTCATATGCAAAATCTGAGGTTAGCTAAGACACCTCCCCTCAAATAATCAACAGAATAGAGAAACATGCCATGTGTCATAACTGATGTATTTTACCAGGATTGTGATTGATAAATCATTTGGACTCATAGTTTCAAAAAACCCTCTTCATTGATTCTTACTGAGTTTCACATCTTGTACTCCAATTACACTATTCTCCCTGTCCCCATCCTTTGCCCTTGCAACCTCCCCAAAGAAAAATCTTGCCAGGGAAACTGCTGGGTGTCATGGTATATCCCACATTTTTATTTGCAAATGTTCATTGCAATGAGTCATTGGTCTGGTTCAAGATCGCTGGCTTCTTTTACACTATTAATACTAGATCCTTATCTAGACTCCTCTTGGATTTCCTTCTGTTGCACTGTGCCACTGAGGTCCTGAAGCATTGGATTTGTAGGATTGGACCCCTCACTTGTTGCAAAAGTTAGGGGCATAGATGGGGCAGATATTATGGTAGGCCAACTCAAAGCCCTGGATATGGGCTTGTCTATAGCTGAGTTGATCAGCCCACCAGTTATCCCTGACTCTTGCCTTTTGCATCTGACTCTACTATACCACTCTCCCCAAATGCTGGAGGTTGTGAGGAGTGGGCCAGCTCTCCTGCCTTGCCCAGGCTAGGGATCATTGCCAACTCTTCTGGGTTTATTCCTTTGGGTCCTGCTCTCCCATGCAACATTGGTGAGGGGCAGGGCCAGCTCCTACACTCATGCCCTCATGGCAGACTAACCAACACCTTCATTACCAGGGGCAACTCTACTGTGTTTCCCAAGGGAAGTTCAAGTTCACTCTTCCAAGTGAGTGCAGCAGCTGGTTAGTGGTAAGGACAGTTCTCTGACATGATGCAATTAGGTAGAGCATGGTGAGGGTAGAAGAGACCGTCTGTCCCATGTCAGGTATTGCAACAGCCAGCAAGGGGTAAAGCCAGCTCATTATGGCTCTTGGACATCAGCATAGCCCCAGGCTGCAGCCCAGACCAGGGATGTATTCTTGGTCTTTGCAGGTAATATGGGCCATGGGCATTGACGCAGGCACTGGTGATGTAGAGCCACAGACCCAGACATGGCCTTAGAAGGTGGGACCAGGTCCTTACCCTTGTGTAGGGTGTCAGCCAAGCTACTTGGATCAGGCTGTTCTGCACTACCATTGTGTCTCCAGATCTGCTTGTCTTTATGTCTTCATTACGCACACACTGCTCTTTCTGTCTCATTTCTGAACTTGCTCACCATAGTGGTACCCAGATCTCTGGGTGTCTTGTTCCCCACCTTTGCAGAGTGGTTGTGGGTGGGGGTTGTCTCAGGTTTCACTTAGATTCTTAATGGTTTCTGTCATCCTTTTTGAAAACTTTTTTTAAAAAAAATCTCAAACTAAGTAACAAACCCAAAGCTATATTTTGAAAAAAAAAAAAACTGTGATATTTGAAAAAAAATAGAGCTCATGAGAGATTATGATGAAAAACTAATTAAATTAAAAGATATGTAAAGCAACAGTACTACTAAAATAATTTTCTGTTCATTAGAATGGACACAGTGTTTGTCCTTCATAGTTACCTTCCTTAGCAATACACGGTTCTGCCTCTCATCAACCTGATATCTTGTTAGGATCTTTTTCAGTGTTGTATGACATTTCAGTGATTCAAACTGATCTGCCATTCATCATGATTAGTATTCGAATTCAGTGGTTCAGCCCAACTTTCTAAAGCTATCATTTTAGGTCAGGACTTCATGTTTAATGAGTTTCAAGCCACATAGCAACTGTGCAATGAACTTCAAAGAGTAATCACAATCGTCTCTAAAGTGTACGTAGAACTCTGTTTCCCCAGTGGTTATCTGTGAGTGCTGTACACCCTAAGGACCCTTGTCAGTGCAAATCTTGATTTGAGACATAAAGGTGAGAATGCCGAGGTGATGTATTGTGGTTTTAATTTTAATTTGACTAATGATTTTAAGGGCCATATCTTTTGTTGATTTGCAGTCTGTTCATTTCTGATAAGCATCTTCTCAAATATTTTGCTTGTTTTTATTAGATTACCCATTTTTATTATTGAGTTTTAAAATTTTTATTGCAGGATACAAAGTCTTTTTTTTCATTTTTTATTAGATCATCTGTCGTTTTATTATTGAGTTTAAAACATTTTTATAGCAGGAAAAGAAGTCCTTTATCAGGTATACACTGAGCAGGTCTTCTTCCTCAGCCCACAGCTTGTTTTAAATTTCCTTCCTTTGCTGAATTGCTGAATTTATCTCCCTTTGCCTTCCCTCTTTTCTTCTATCATTTCTTCCTCTCTTTCTCTTTCTTTTTGTAGCTGCCTCTGTATGTTAAGCTGGCCTCCAAGTTCTGGGATTTCTGACTTAGTTTTCTGATTGCTAAGATTACACTAGTGTGTATCTGTGAGTTTGTCTTTAAAAGACTAAGGGTTCAATGATTTTGATGGAAGTTAACTTAGGTATATTTTTCTTTTATTTTATATCCAGTAGTGACTAGACTCTGTCAGAATTTTCCATTGACAATAAACATGGCATTTATTTCTGAAATCCATCAATCCAGAAATGCTATTCTTTACCCATCTAGCATCTTGCTCGCTGGAGTTTTGTGTTAAGTTTTAAAATCAAGTACTGTAAGTAACGAAATCATCTTTAGCATTTTTACATAAATTACAAATGTTACACACATTTAGTCAGACTTGTAGTTGAAGTTGAGTGTGTTCGAATGCTTCATAGTAGACTCTGATAGTACCTAAAATCCATTGTAAACTATAGTGATTGAACCTAGTGAACCACCACATATGATACTATAGCCATGGACAGGGAGACTAAGCAAAACTGCCTGTGCAAAAAAAAAAAAATGTAGACAGGCTACAAATAGGTGTTGTAACCCTACTCCATGAGTATTAATAAGCATGCTTTGAGAACAGAATAAATATAAATATTCCATAGTAATACAATAGCAAAACCATTCTGTGTCTTTTCCTTAATTAATTCCTTCTGAGAAGAAAAAAATCTGATCCTAACTTTAACTTCTAAAATCTATTCTCAAAATCTGACATTTTTACTGTGTGATCTTTATGAGCATAATCTGAATTTCAGTGAAAACAAAAAAACATGTTACATGCATTTACTTCACAGTTCAATCAGAAATTTATTCCTGTCTTGTCCTTTACTCTGGGAAGAGTCTAAAAAATTTATTTTACACACACACACACACACACACACACACACACACACACACACACACACTATTATTGTTAGGTATGTATTGTTGGAAGATTCTTTCAGTATAACTGATAGAAGACAGTCTTGATATGATTGAAATATCTGATTCATCAGAGGATTATATCAGGGCTGTGATCATAAAATGACATTAGTACAAATGTGCCTTATAAGTGTCTCTGTGGTCTCAGGGTAAGGTGAGCTATCTTCCTCTGTGTGTTTATAAAGTTGAAGAACTTAAGTATTCTGTGTGGCTTTTGGTTTGTTTGTTGTTCTCAGTGAGACTGGGGTGTTTTTAACATGTGAAGTAATTCAGAGCATGTACTGACTGCCACCCCACTGCTTTCTGCTGTCATTGTTACCAGTACTTGCTTATAACCTGATTCTCGGGTAATTAAGGACTGAAAAGGTAATCAGGATTCAAGTGTCTTGAAGCTTCCAATTGGGATTTGTGCTTAAAAGCCTTAGATACTTAGAATGAAAGCCCCTCTGTATGCCTTAAAATGGTCCAAAAGTCTAATTACCAACTTGAGAGAGTAGATACGGCTGCTAGTCTGAGTGTGGCAGATACAGAGAGAACCCAGAAAGACCTCTCTCATCTCTGAGTAAATAAATCTACTTTCATTGTTTACATTAATGGGGTCTGGAATCTACCCAAATGTGATTGAAATCAAAGTATCATTTACACATCCCAAATATATTGCATTCATCTTTATCCCTGGACACCAGTAGCCTGTTTATGTAGCATTTTAATTGTTTATTTTATTAAGCCACATAGAACAGGCTATTCTGCCTTTTCATTATTATAAACTAAAGTTAAGGTGACTCAGGAATATTTCAAAGAGGGAAATGAGATGTAATGAAACCTCTTTTCCAAATTCAATGTTTTGGTAAAAATGGCCTGGTATATTTCATTTACCAAGTAACTTAAAACATACAAAGTTTCTATTAAAATTATACCTGTGGATAAGTTAATGATTAATGATCAGGATTAATAAGTCTTAGGCAATTTTCAAGTTGTTATCAATGTCCCTTGGGCATTCTCTTAAGATAGACTAAAGAAAATTATCCAATTCAGTGGTAACTTTGTTAATAACCAGTTTGTTCACCTTTCCTTTGCTTTCTGTCCCTGTCTGTGTAGTGGATGTCTGAAAACGGAATTTGGTCAAGCCCTGATAGATCAATCATGGAAAGCCATTAACTAACGTGGGCATACAGAAAGTATTTGGTCAGCCCCTGATAGATCACTACCGGAATGCACTTAGTCACACTTACTTAGTGCAGTTGATATTAAGAACTGGTAAGGGTTCCTTACGGTTAAGTCTCTACTCCCACATCAGCTGTAACACAGCATTCTCATTTTCCACATGAAAGCCACGGGGTCCGTTTCACAGCACAGAACCAAGAGACTCGACACCAAAAGATTAAGTGGCTAAGCTGCCTAACATTGCTTGTTTAGCTTTACCCACAGGATTTGAATTTGCCCTACACTACTGAACATCCTAAAATAATTTAACTGTATCCCAAATACAACAGAAAGAAAGTCTGTTACATTTCTTGCCTCTTTAGATAGCAGATCCAGAGCAATTTCTTCTGAAGTGATTGGAATTTGGTTTGTGTTAGAATAATCAGGACAATAGCTGGTGTTAATAAGTCTGCAATAATAGGTCATTATTTTCATTTCCAAACAGCACTGCAAATGCCTAAGAAAGCTTTTCAGTCTTCATTCACTTTAAAAATACATCCAACTCTGAATCTTATTGAGTAAAATTATTGGCACCCAGTTTTATCATCATGTGAACCATAATGTAAGCACAGATTAAAAGGAGAGGGAAGGAGGCAGCTTATTGAAACACTTCTTCCATTCACAGTCTTGGCCTGGTCAGGGCAAACATCATAGGTTCCTTCAAGCATTCATTCAGTTACTTAACAAGTGTTTATTGAAGGTCTGTAATATATCAGGGTTTGTATTTAAGGTTTGAAGGTTTAAAATGAGATGAATGAGGGAGAGGCATGGTCCTTATCTTGAAAAAGCACAGGGTTGGTGTGGAGGAGATTAGTGGTTAACTGATGACTACAAGGAATATTGAATTAGAAGTACAGTAAGTGCTGAAATGCCATTGAAAACATTTTAATGAAAGCCAGTTATATTTAAGCTAAAAGGAAGAGAACTACTATTATAGGTTCACATGGTCATTCTAAAATAAGGCTAGTGCGATTTATTTATTTATTTACTTATTTATCTATTAGTTTCTTGTTGATTTGTTTCATTTTGTTTTGTTCCCAGACAGGGTTTCTCTGTGTAGCCCAGGCTCTCCTGGACCTCATGCTGTAGACCAGGCTAGCCTTCAACCCAGAGATCTGCCTGCCTCTGACCCCCACATTCTGGGATTAAAGGCATATGCCACCACTGCCTGGCTTGTTTGTGTTCTATTTAAAACTGAGTTGGCACAACTAGAGTTCATTATATGATGGTTTTGGTAGCCTGCCATAGTAGAAACTCAATAGAAGTAGAAACTATTTTATAAAACTTATAATTTTTTTAATTTAGGTTGGTTCTTTTTAAATTTTAATTTACTTGTAATTCATTCTTTATACTCCATATTCCATTCCCACCCACCCCATCCACTGTGCAAATGCTCCACATCCCACACCTCCTCCCCACCCCACTCTGTCTCCACAGGGATGCCCCCATCCCCCCCCACCCCACCTGACCTCTAAACTCCCTGGAGCCTCCAGTCTTTTGAGGGTTAGGTACATCATCTCTGAATGAACACAGACCTGGAAGTCCTCTAGTGTATATGTGTTGGGGGCCTCATATCAGCTAGTGTATGCTGTCTGTTTGGTGGTCCAGTGTTTGAAAGATCTTGGGGTCCAGAATAATTAAGACTGCTGGTTCTCCTACAGGGTCACCCTTCTCCTCAGGTTCTTTTACCCTTCCCTAATTCAACAACAGGGGTCCGCTGCTTCTGTCCATTGGTTGGGTGCAAATATCTGCATCTGACTCTTTCAGCTGCTCATTGGGTCATTCGGAGGGCAGTCATGATAGATCCCTTTTTGTGAGCACTCCATAGCTTCAGTAATAGTGTCAGGCCTTGGGACCTCCCCTTGAGCTGTATCCCACTTTGGCCCTGTCACTGGACCTTCTTTTCCTCAGGCTCCTCTCCATTTCCATCCCTGTAATTCTTTCAGACAGGAAAAATTATGGGTCAGAGATGTGACTGTGAGATGGCAACCCCATCCCTCACTTGAGGCCCTGTCTTCCTGCTGGAGGTGGGCTCTATAAGTTCCCTCTTCCTACTTCTGGGCATTTCATCTAAGGTCCCTCCCTGCCATAGTATATATTTAGTAGAAACTCAATAGAAGTAGAAAATATTGTATAAACCTTATAATTTTTAAAGAATCAGAACCTTTATATATAACACATCTACAAAGTATCAAGTGGAGTAGACTTGTCAGTAAATAATGAATTTAGTAACTTAGTTATATGTGTGTGGAAGAGAGTCAGGTAAAGCATTTAAAATGGAAAGGCCTCTAATTAGGCTCTGATCAATATTCAACAATAGTGCTTTCTAGAGCTGGAGATACAGGTCAGTAATTACGAGCAGTGACTTCTCTTCCAGAGGACCTGTGTTCAATTCCGTCTTTTGGCCTCCATTGGAATCAGACACATGTGGTACGCAGACATGCGTGCAAGCAAGACACCATGTAGATAAAATAAAAATAAAAAAAATCTCAAAAAAATCAAAATGTATTTTATGCTGCTACTCATGCTTCTTAGGATGTTTCCAGATCCAGCATCATGTGGGCCAAGAAGATGGCAAGTGGATAAAAGTATTGGATGCATGAGTATGAAGGACTGAGTTCATGAACCAGACATCTGTGAGGGGTTTTGAACAAGGAATGAGTTAGCACTCAGATGATTTCCTGTAAACCTGCTTTTCACCTTAAATTGTAGAATAAAGGGGAGCTGATGATTGGGCAGGTAAAGGGAAGGTGGATCAAGAGGTGGAGAGAGAGAGAGAAAGAAGAAGGAGAAAATGGAAGAGGGAGAGGACACAGAGGAGGAGGCAGAAGAAAAGTGGAGCAGAAGCACATGGCCTGGAGAAACCACAAGTTCTAAGGGGTCTCATAGATGGAGAAGATGGTAGTGTAGTGGGAGATCTGCCCATTCTAGGTATACAACTTGTATTCATAGTAACAGAGTCGTGTTTTCATTGTCAGGACATATTTGGGTTGGAGATTTACTGCAACAATTTTACATAACAGCAATACTTTTCCAAGATATCAAGATTACAAATACTTTTCCAAGATATCTTGATTACAAATCTTTGACATGAGTTTCTTACCTGCTGTGTTTTTTTTTTTTATTATTTTTTAAGAACGAACATGGGCTTACTCGCATGCCTGTATTTTTAAAGGGTTTTACGTATTTTAACTGCAGTTTAAATTCCTGTAAATTTATGTGCTTTATTTTATGTGTATAGGTATTTTTCCTGTGGAGGTCTGATGTTGTGGAGGTCAGAAGAGGGAGTTAAGTCCCTGAAAATGGAGTTATGGGGGGGGGGGGATACAAGTCACCATATGAGTTCTGGGAACCAAATGCACTGTGCAAAAGCAACGAGTGCTCTTAACAGCTGAACACTTCTCCAGCCTTCTCTAGTGCATGTTAAACCATACAGTGAGAAGGGCATAGAGATGGTTTAGTGGGAAAATGTAATTGTCATTTGAGCTCAACTGGTGATATCTGCTTTGTGAAGGGAGAGAACTGACTCCCTCAAGTTGTCTCTGACCTCCACGTGGGTACTGTGGTCCTGTGTATGCACACGGATACAAACTAAAACCTAACAATGAAAAGGATTTTTCATTTCTATTTTAATATACAGTTCCTGGGAATACGTAAATAATTTAAAATAGTCACTATTATATCACAATATTTTAAGTATTTCTTTATTCTTTTAAATAGGCAACTGCATAAAGAACAGTATTTCTTCCCCAATGCCTTCATTACTTAGGAAGACTTCGGGTGAATGCAGAAGTCTATAACTTGGGCACATTGATATTGTTCTAACCTACATTCCACAATTACCTTCCTTAACTTGGTAGTTGTGATTTCTCCATACCGGCAGATTTTGCTGCTTCTGTGGCTTCTTTGATTTGGCAGGAACCATTTCAGAGGAATATAATGGAGCCTTCTTCCGTAGATGACTGTAATAGCCATGGACTCTGGGAAGTCAACCAGAAGGCTCAATGGGTGAAGCCTTCAGAGTGAAAGCTGTGCCTCCGCACTTCTCATGTGCTGAAGCTGACATGCGTGGCATCCAACTTCACACAGTTTTTCTCACTCTTCTAGACTTCCATTTCTCTTCTTTCCTCAGACCTGAGCCACTGTCTTTATTCTTCTGCTTTCAGTAGGATCCGTTACGGTGCTCAGAGATTTCGCATTAGCAGATTGTCGTACTTCTGCATCTGAGCACTTCCTGATCATGAACTGGTCCTGCAGATAGCCTGTGTGGCAAGTCAGGTCATAGAAAGGGTAAGATACTTCCACTCCACTGCAAGACACATGGCTGGAAGATTACCTTTGTTTTAGTCAAAGCAGGGCAGGCAGTTCACTGTGTGCAGTGTGGGCCTTCTCATTATTAGGACACAAGTTAAATGTAAGAAAGAGTGACAGGCCCTCTGGTCCAGTGTTTTCATGTTAATATTCTGTCCATTGTCTCCAGTCCAGGTGATTGGGGGTGGGGCAGAAAAAGAGATGACACAAACTGTCTCATACAGACATTGTTTGGAGTAGCTAATAAAACCCTCTAAGCTTGTAAAATCCCTATCAAAACCCAGACAATTAATTTTATCTCCATTTCTAATCAAGAGCAGCTAAGATGAGTTCGCAGAGCCAAGACAGAATAATTTGGTGAAGTTATTTGGTTAATCATAGCTCTACGCTGTGAACTTGGATGTCTTTGCAAAGTTTGCAGTCATGAGTGAGCATGTGCAAAGTAAAACAGGCAAAGTTGTCAATATGATACCAAACAGTGACTCTAATCAATATAGTACAAAATATATGTGTCTTAGGTTCTTGGCTTGCACTACACCCTCACAGACCATAATATCTTGTGCAAATTTTTTTTAGTATATGTGTATTTAAAATGCACCAAAATGTTATTTCGTCAGGAGTCCATAAAACTTAGGGAGGGATTGCAATATCATTGATATTTCAGATAGCTAAAAAGCTCTGAGAGTAGTTTAAATTTAATCTCATTTTACAAAAGAAGAAACTGGGAACATAAATAACAAATATTTTGTTTTTGAGGCCCAAACCAAAGAGTTTTCATTCCTAGGACCCCAGTGATAACACACTGCAATTAGAGCAGAATGTAGATTTCTTAGAGGGAATCTGCACTGTGTTAAACGTAGCACATAGCTTTCATGGAAGCACAGTGGTGAGTTTACCATATCTAATGAATAGTTATCACTTCATACCTAAATAACTTAATAATGTACAAGTAATGGCGATTTCATAATACATAGTTCTCAGAGGTAAAGAAGAAAAACCACATAGTTACAAGAAATCAGTTTTCAAGATACTTAAATGATTTCTATTTTAAAACTTACTCATAAAATGAATGTAAGTGCTGAACTTGAGCACATAGAGACTTCCAAATGAATTTCTTACCTTTGTGTTTCCCCTGTGTAATCACACACAAGATAATCCTCGTGCCTCACTGTTACTTTTCGGTAGGTTTGAAAACTAAATATATCTGCTGTATGTTCATGATTCTGCTGGCTATGCCATGACCACGTGACAATTTCACAAAGCTCTCTATCTTCCAGTTCCACCCTCTTTCTTGTGATGAATACAATGTGCACTAGAAATGCTAACATTCATTCTTAAGCACTTCTCTTACCAGAGAAACCTTCAAACACACATACTTATACACACACACACACACACACACACACACACACACTTCTTGCCACAGTGAATATGTATCTTAGAGATTTGCTTTTTCATTTTCTTTTTCTCATGGTTGGCAGTACACTGATTGACAGGGTCTGTGTTCACATAGACAACAGTCAGAGTAAGGAGACAACAGCAGTCATTTATTTATTTATTTATTTATTTATTTATTTATTTATTTAGAAATACCTTTAAAAGTCCATGATATCAGGAACAATGGTGTGAGGGAAAAGGGAGGCTGTAAATGCTCTTTAAAATGTTTCTGTAAACATATCAAAACACTGAAACATGGAGAGACAGGAACTCAGTGGAAAACCATTCCCAGGTGGCACTTTGAGCAAACAGATGAAGAGAAGAGGAAGAGATTTATATGCAGCACATGCCTTACTGGGAACTCAGCTGTAAGTCCATTTAGAGGTCAAAGGAGTTGAGACTGAGCCAGGAGGCTCAAACAAGCCCCTCGAAAACATCGTCCAACTTAGTTTCTAATATTATATATTATGTAATACATAATATACACATACAGATACACATACACACACATACACACACACATACACATATACATACACATATACATATATAGTATATAGTCTATACTACCCATCCTCAAGACCCAGGGAACATCGCAAAAAATAGAGTGGAAAGGTGGCTAGAACTGGAGGGTGAAAAGTGTGAAACTCTGTCATGTGGCTGTGGCATAGTCCCACGGGAGCACACAGGAGCCATGGCTGCCTATGTTACACCGGCTAAAAATTAACAATAAGGCATGAGGATTGTTTTTGTGTGTGGTTATACAGGGGATATGCAAATGTTGAATATAAGAAATAAAACCTTTTTGACGTAATGATTGAAATCTACTAAGGAGCAGGAAAAGCAATGAAAACCCCATTTTAATTAAATTTTCACGATATAGGTTAATCAAGAACTCCAAAGGTCAAACAAAAATTAGAAAGTGAAGTTCCAGCTAAGGTATGACTGGAATGAAAGGAGACACTAGTTACAGAAAACTTTCAGTATTCTGAGCTTTTTGGTTACTCATTGCCCCAAGCAGACCTGGCTCTTACTAGCATGGTGTTTAATGTTTACTGAGTACCAAGGCAGAAGGCAGCTGGTGCAGGTTCAGAAGAAACCCAGCCATAATTAGCCACATAAATAATAGCTGAAGTAAACCAATTGCAGTTTCCTGTTGTTGTCAGTCTTCTTCTTTAAATCCTCAGCGGGGAAAATGTTCTCGGTGTTCCGATTCCGAAAATACTTTTCCCAAAGGTCAAATAATTCACCTGAAACACTTTTTTTTTTTTTGTAACTAAAACAGAACTTATGGTTTTGACATATCACTTATTTAACAAAGTTGTCAAAAAGAGAGAAAAAGAGGCAACACAAGCGCATCTGCAATTGTGAAATTAATCTTAGAGTTCCTCTACCACAGTCTCCCAGCAACGTACGATGCTATTAGACAATTAATATCTTGTCTTGTTTTTAATTTTATGCAGAATTAATTTAGTTTCTTTATATTACTCAATAATGATGTTCCCATAAGATTTTCACATTGTTTCTTTTTTTTTTTTTTTTCAGCACTCAGACAAAAAGTGAGTATTTATCTTTTGACATAGAACATCTCAAATTTGATCTTGCCACCTAGTCAATCGGCCTGACAGCTCCATTCTCTGGCTGGCATTCGCTCTCCCTTTCCTCTTTTTGATTGACTCAGGCACAATTGCTGACACAATGGCCTCTGACCAAAGGGAATAACTCTCTTCCCGAGTGTTGTTTTGAATTCTATTCACAGTTAACTGTGTCTCCACAAGCCTTTCCAATATAAACAAAATATTTGGATTACTTTCAAAATAATAATACCCAAGGCAAAATTTAATATAACACCTAACCTCTTTTTTTCTCTATCTTTTTCCTTTTCTTTCTTTCTCTTTTTCTTCCCTGCCTCCCTTTCTCTCTCTCTCTTTCTCTCTCTCTCTCTCCCTTTCTTTCTTTCTTTCTTTCTTTCTTTCTTTTCTTTTCTTTTTTTTTTTTTAAAGATTTATTTATTTATTATATGTAAGTACACTGTAGTTGTCTTTAGATACTCCAGAAGAGGGCATCAGATCTTGTTATGGATGGTTGTGAGCCACCATGTGGTTGCTGGGATTTGAACTCTGCACCTTTGAAGGAGAGAGTCGGGTGCTCTTATCCACTGAGCCATCTCACCAGCCCCCTCTTTCTTTTCTTCTTTCTTTCTTTCTTTCTTTCAACTCATTCAGAAAAAAATCTTCCAAATATTTAGTGCTTTGCTAAATGACCAGAATCTAATTATTATTATTATTATTATTATTATTATTATTATTATTATTATTCCAAGTCAGCCAGTACCTTATTCAGCAAACAGCCTATCAATGTTTTCTCTTGTTGCCGGCAAATAAAAAATTAATAAACAAATATATAAATAAGCACAATGTATGTGAAATAGAAGCATTATGAGTGGAAGAGCTGGTTTTGATTAATTATTAAGGAAATAAGAGTACCCCCTCCTTCCCAGACTATTTGTGGGATAGTCACCTCACATTGCTTGATGCAGCTCTCCGTTCCTGTGTGAAAATTAAAGAAAACACTCTATCACATGTGATCCACTGGGCTTCAGCCATCACTAAGATGATTTGTAACATCCACCTCCTCCATACCTCCCTGAGTAACTCAGATATGTTCTCAGACGATGATGAAAGACGGGACGTTCTGGAAAATTTTTCTTCATCCTGATCATCATTCAACTGCAATAGTTATTGAAATATAAAACATCACAGAGTAAGACAATCTGTTCTTGGCTGTCACTGCTCTTTAAAAGGAATTTCTTGCAGTCGGCTCTTCTTAAGAATGTTTTCTGCAAAATCACTGATGTCGTGGATGGAGAAAGCTGTCTGGAACTTCTTGGCTTCCAATGACTGACTTCTTGGCCTCCAATGACTGACTCTTATCGTGCATTTTTTTTTTTCCAGGCAGAAAGACAATGATTTACAAATGGACTTAGGTATCTGTCTCCTGCTGTGTCCTAGGTATAGTCTCTACATTCTTACTCAGAAATTATAAAATGTTTGTAGCTCTCTCAGTATATTCTTAGACAAAATCTAGATGAGTTTCAGGTAAAACAACAGAGCATACTCTGACATGAACAAGGTCTGTTTATCATTCTGTGTAAATACGAGGAAGATGATAACATTGCTGAGAGAAGCCATTAGTTTATCCCCAGGTTTGCTTAGAATGTTGGCATGCAAGCTGTGCTGGTACGCCATGTACTAGAGTCATCACACAGTTTTGTGAGATCTGTGGTAGAAATCACAGCAGATCCCACTAACCCTACCTTGCTTTTGCTTCTTCTCTTCATTGCTTTATATTTTCTCTAAGTAAAATCAAAAACTTTATGGAAAGCAAACCTGAGATTAAAGCCCACTTTTCAGAGTTATTATTTGTTTGACAATGGTCAACCTTCGTTTGCCAAGCCTTAATTTTCTGTGAGTATAAATTGCTCATGTTCTCTAGGTTAAGAGTGAAGAGAGCCAGGCGAGGTGGCACACGCCTTTAATCCCAGCACTTGGGAGGCAGAGGCAGGTGGATTTCTGAGTTCGAGGCCAGCCTGGTCTACAGAGTGAGTTCCAGGACAGCCAGGGCTACACAGAGAAACCCTGTCTCGAAAAAACAAAACAAAAACAACAACAACAACAAAAAGAGTGAAGAGAGATCTTTTGTGCATGTAGGTGTGTGTGCCACATGTATGTGTGTAACTTAGAATATCCATCGTAAAGCAGTCAATAAACTTTACGGTTTTATTCCACCCATTAAGTTTGGAAGACATAATCACTATTTTAATAAGGTGACAATCAATTATAGCAACTACACTAGAATATAGCCTTTCTTTCATTCGATTGCTGCTTAAGAAGCACGTCCTTAGCTGTATATTATGATTGTCTTTAGCAAACAAGGATCAATAAAAGAAAACTTTAAAATTTGAAGAATCGATCACATTTATTTAGGTAAATACCTATTTGCCTTCATTAACCATTGAGCTATGTAGTAAGTATGGTTGTACAAAATGACCACAAAAGTATGAGGATGGCAAAAACCAAAAACCAAAACCAAACAAAAAAAACAAAACAAAACAAACAAAAAATAAACAACCAAATAAAACCATGTTTTATTGTTGTTGTTTCTTGGTACTATTCAAGAAAAATTATATGAAAGAAGTAGCTTCCATTTTCCCTTTGAAATGTCTCGGGATTATTACTTGAGATGTGGCTCAATGGTTGAGTACTTGTCTAGATTACATCACTGAAGCAGGGTGCATGCAGATCAAGCACACTGGTGTACCATGTACTGGGTCTTGGGGTGTATTCCCCCATAACTGTTAAATAAATTCAGTAGAAATATAAAAAATGATAGAAAACTGTCCCCCAATGGAGGAGCTAGAGAAAAGACCCAGGGAGTTTAAGGGGTTTGCAGCTCTATAGGAGGAAAAACAATATGAGATAACCTGTACCCCCAGAGCTCCCAGGGACTAAACCACCAACCAAACAGTACACAAGGAAGGACTCAAGGCTTCAGTCATATATGTAGCAGAGCATGACTTTGTGGGACAGTATGCCAGGACAGTGAAGCAGAAGTGAGTGGATTAGTGAACACTGGGAGAGGGGGTGAGAGGGAGGGTTGGAGGGGAAATGAGGAAAGAGGATAAAATTTGAAATGTAAATAAAGAAAATACATAATAAAAAATGAAAAAAGAAAGAAAACTGTCAATTCAAGTAGAAAAGAGAAATTTCTAGCCAAATAAATGAACAATGTACACATCAAAGTTGTGTGAACATATACCAGAATGTGCTGTGTTTGAGGGACTGTGCACCAGGCTCTGTAGATGAACTGATGATCATGAACTAGACCCTATATATAACATGATGACTCAACTTTTCTAAGAATAAATCCCTCTACCCTATTATCACATTAATAATAATAGTCATTATTATTGTTGTGATTACCAAATGGTGTCAAGTACACAATTTATGCACTTTTGATGGCACTATCTATCAAGACTATTATTACTAACTATTAAGCATTGTTGCCTTGATACCTAATTCTGGATTTGGGTATATGTTTTCTTATAGAGTTCTTCCTGCTATATTATATGTTCTCATTAACTTTCTTCTACAGTTTCTATAATTCATTCTCCTCAAACACACAAAACATACAGTCACAGACACAGACACACACACACACACAAATCAGCAGGCATGAAAATCTTCATAATCCTAATAATACATTTAAATATTACAATATTTAATTTCTAAGTTTGTTATCATCTTTGATAAATTTGTTGTCCCTATATTCATTTTCAAAACAGATGTGGTCACAAGTACAGAACCTGGATGCTGAATGCCTGGGTTGGTCTTGTGAATTAACCACCATGTAAACTTCATGAGTTCAGATAATCACTATGTCCCCAGTGTCCTTATCTGCAAAATGGTAATAGTACTTCTCTCGTGGGGATTAAAAGAGCCTGGAATAGGTGAGTTAATACAGGCAAATTATTTAAAAGTGGATGGATCGTGATCAGCATACAATTTTAGTTAATATTACTTTTCCCTGCTCAAAATATAAATGCCCCATTTTATATTATAATTTCAAATGATTTTCAAATGAATCGTGATGATTTTTAAATGATGCATGAATACCTACTTGTTCCAAAAGAGGCAAGCAATACCTAACTAAGCACATGAAGTATGACTGTTCTTGCCTTAATCCCCAACCCACAGAGGGTACTTTTGGAGGCAGCTTAAAGGGTAGCATTCTGGTTTTTTATTTATACATTTATATCATTGAACATGAATTAAATGTATTCCTGTGAATTATTATGGAATTTAATTTATTTTTACTTCATATGTTTTCAGATAACATTCATAATAATAAATATTAAATTTATTCACCTAAATAGACAATGTTCAAGGCCATTTTCTGTTCTCTGGTGATACAGCAGGGAAAAAAAGTCTATGTTGAATTAAAGCTCACAAGCTTGTGGATGTGTATCTTATTCCTATCTAATAACTGAAGTGTATTTCAGGACATACATGAATATAAACTAAGATGTTATTCCAGTCCCCTGTTAAAAACTGTAGGTGGATTTTTAGGTCCTCAGTAATATAATATTAATGACAACCTTTCTATTCATGTTCCTATGGGTTTTTAATTTTTAAGAGCGATTCCAAGAAGTAGAATTATGGACTTAAAGTTTTTTTTATAGACACTGTCAAATTTTCCAATTTACTTTCTTCTTCAGACTCTTTAAAGGTGGTTATTCCCTGTATTGTCTAAGTGGATACCAGAAGTCAGAGATGCAGATGAGCTAAGGGGGGTAACCAAGGCTAAGATGTGTGAAACTAGATTATAAACTAATTTTAAACATATTTTTAAAGAAGAAACATGAATATAGGTACCCTTTTTGGATGTACAGTGTCCCTCAGAATACATGGGTTATTAAATGAAAATCTCAATACCTAGTACGGGATGCTTCTCTGTGAGTCCACCAGAATTAGATGGTAAGACACCATTGTCAAAAACACAACAGACTTATGTTATAGAACAGGACACAGGGAAGGACACACAATCAATTTAAATAATGAATGCTATAATAGTGACTATTCAGGCAAGACGGACCACTGCTACAATAGCAGCATGACTAGTCTTAGGGAAACCAGACACTTACTGACTTTGTGTGAGACCTGCTCTACCAGAAAGAGTTCATGTGTCCTACTGCAAACCTGGTCAATGGTCAATACCAGTAGGAAACTTGCCACTGTTATTTTTCTAGCTAGAAATATTGTGATACTCCCTTCTAAATATTCATATTTATTTTAATAGACACATGCTGCTTTCAACCTTTTTACGTAAGACTGTGTAGTCAATGCAGAGACTCATTAGTGATCGACATGCTGAGAATGACAGTTGAGTGCTCTGCTTTAAATGAGACTCTACATTAATACCCTCTCCCATTTTGTACCCAAAGGTAAGCATAAGAATACTGGTGCCCTAGCTGTGGAGCTACACTATGTACTCGGCTCAGCTCACTCACTTGAGCATGAGACAGTTTATTTATCCATTCACTCATTTTTTCAGCCTATAGTTGTTATTATTAAAGAGGATAAAAATCTCTAAAATACAGAAACAAATAAAAGCCATTTGTGCTTCTGTTGCTAACAAACCTGAAGACAAATAGGGAAATATAAAATATATACTTAATAACTAAATTGGAACTGTAAAAGTTTCCCTGAGCAGATAATCTTAAATGTTTAAAACTGGGGAACACATGATCTCACAAAATGACCCAAGTCAAGTGATACATCAACTACAGTATGAAGGCTCAATCCCACAAACCACATGAAGCACAAACACAACAAAACACGTGAAATTTACCAATGATGAGAAATGAGAATAAAATCATGCTTAAAAATGGGAAAAGAGAAAATTATAAGGATTTATTAAAAAGAAGCCTGGTTTACAGCAACCAAAACAATATAAATTATAAGGTAAATCACATTGATGACCAGACTGGCATGAATCAGACAGTCATACCCCTTTGGCCTTGGTTAGTTCTTAAATAACCTTAAGTTATGAAAAGTTTTAAATCAGAGGTGAGATATTATTTAATTTGCATTACCAGATTGTCTTAAATGGAAAAATATAAGAAAAATCAAAAAGGATATGATTTAAAGGATTATTGCGAGTTTCCATGAAAACACTGTTTCGTTGGTGATGAAAGATCTGGAGAGATGTAGACATTTCTAAGAAGAAGCATTCTAAAGGAAACTGTTGATTAAATGGATGGTGACAATGGGAGGCTAACAGTGAGGGTCACACTCACTTTAAGGTTCTTACTTATAAGAACTAACTTACTGTTATAGAACTTACTGTGCCTTAACACCAGTGCATGGAGTAAGACAACAGAAACAGACCATAGGTCTAGGATGACTGTGAGTTCAACTGAGTGTGCCTTACATGAAGATGAAAGATCTGACTGTCTCTCTGTATGGCCTAAATCCTATAGGAAGCATTAAAGAAGGCCAGTTTCATGGGAAGATGATGAATTCAATTGTAAAGAAGTTGAAGGAAAGATAAAACAACCACATGTAGATATGGATGATCTAATTAGATATATGAGTCTGGAGTTCATAGGAAATGACTGGAGACGACGGTGGGGAGAAATCTGAGAATGATTACCATGTAGGTATACTTGAATCCATATGTGTAAACCCCAATGGAGTAGTTAGGGGAAAGACTGAAGGAGCTGAAGGGGTTTGTAACCTATAGCAAGAACAACATTAACCAACTGTTCCCCCCCAAAGCTCCCAGGAACTAAAACACCAACCAAAAAGTACACATGGAGGAACCCATGGCTCCAGTTACATATGTAGCAGAGAATGGTCTTGTCAGGCATTAGTGGAAGGGGAGGCCTTTGGTCCTATGAAAGCTTGATGCCACAGAGTAGGGAAATGCTAGGGTGATGGGGTTGGAGTAGTCGGTGGCAGGGGGAGCACCCTCGTTGAGGGAGAGGGTGAAATAGGGGGATTCGGAGAGGAAACCTGGAAGGGGCATAACATTTGAAATGTAAGTAAACAAAATAACCAATAAAAAGTTATAAAACAAAAAACAAAAAACAAAAGAAAAGAAAAAGAAAGCAAGAACAAAGTGACACAGCGTCAGGAAGTTGACCAGTTTCTGGTGGAGCACGTCTATCCGTGATGCTTGTGTGACAGTGAGAGTTTTCTGACTTCACCATCTATGGTGACTCCTTTCCTCACATCAGCCTTGTACTTTAACATTACCTGATGTCTATACTGAAGTAATGTTTCCAAAAAGACATCTATCTCTACCTTGTATATTTAACTATTTTTAATGGAACCGTGGTTACAATTGTCAACTACCTGTCAATCCACGAGTGTCATTCCATTCTCTTATTTCCTAACAGAATCTATAAGAAACATGTGACATCTCACGTGTCTTCGTAGTCATTAAACTCTGGACAAATTTGAACTCTAAAGTCAGCCAACTAGCAACGTCCGTGTTAAGCTGACTCAACTGAGAAGGACTGGAGGAAGCTACGGGACAAAGCAGGATGCTTCATTAAAATACCCTTAACCACCAAACATATCTTTCCTCAACTATGCTGGTCAGGTTTACCTTTCTCTAGATGCATAACTTCTGTTTTTTGTTTTTTTTTTTTAACATAGCACACAGAAGGAATACCTTGGAGATTTTTTTTCAATTGACAAAATATTCTCAAGCCTTCTATATTTTCCTAGAAACATCACTGACCAATAGAATTTTTTTCCTAAATGATTGTTTGTGGCTGGAGAGATGGCTCAGTGGTTAAGAGCACTGACTGTTCTTCCAAAGGTCCTGAGTTCCAGCAACCACATGCTGGCTCATAACCATCTCTAATAGGTTCTGGTGTCCTCTTCTGGAGTGTCTGAAGACAGTGATGTGTGAAAGACTGTTCGTGGCCCTTCATTTTTACCAGACAATTGCCATTCAATTGCTTGTTTAAAAGGCTGAATCTACATCTAACTCTTCTCTTTCCATTTTGTCTTTTCTTTTCAATATATAATATGAAGCTATGCCCAACACTGGGTTCAAAGAATGCTTCTCTTTTGGTAGAGGCTGACTGCTTCAAATTTCCTAATTTCCAAATAGTGCTATTGCTATTCTGCTAGTCAAGAATCCTTACTGTTGAGAACTCACAGTTTACTGTCTTCTAAGAATTGCTATACATAGTAAAGAAAAACATTCTCTCATCTAATAAATAAAAGGGTGGAAAGGATTGGCCCAAATTTTAAGTATAAGGGTACTTGAGGACTAGAGAAAGCTGAATTTCAACTCTAGTCATATTGTCGAGGTCAAGGACTACACTGAGGAGAGGAACTTGACTTTCTGAGGAGAAAGAGATATCTAGATGAGCTTGTTCAATAGTTTAATACTTAGAACCCTCTGAACCAAGTGTGCCTTCAGAATGGCTTTTTTCTCCTATAAGCCTAACCATCATGAGATGTTATATGTTTCTTTCTATCTCATTTCACTGATAACAGACTATTGGACAAGGAGATAGCTAATACACTGGTATTAATATGCTGGTACAATGCCTGGTGACCTCAATGCCTTTGTTAGAAAGCAGTCCTGTGGAAGCCTCTGCTGCTGTGATAAATCACCATGACCAAGGGCAAGTGACAGAAGGAAGGATTACATGGGTGTCTAGATTCAGAAGATTACACACCAGTAGTGGTTCAGAGAGGACAACAGCTGGCCGCAGGAGCAGGCATTTGCTTGATCACATGCCATTCACACATAGGGAACAGAGACACATACATACAGAGAGAGGGGAGAAGAGTGGAAGGGGCAGGCAGAGAGAGGGTGAGGGAGAGGGAGAGACAGAGAGGGAGAGAGAGAGGGAGAGGGAGAGGGAGAGGGAGAGGGAGAGCGAGAGGGAGAGGGAGAGAGGGGAAGGGGGGTAAGGAAAGAGGTTAGGACAGGGACAGGGACAGGGACAGGGACAGGGACAGGGACAGGGAGAAAGACAGAGAGGGATCAGAAAGTTGGAAAAGGCTACAGAACTTCAAAGCCCACCTGCAGTGACATGCTTCCTCCAGCACCATCTCCTTAATAAAGTTTCATAGTCTCTCTAAATAGTGCCAAAAACTGGGGACCAAGCATTCAAGCACATTGTGGTAACATTTTTCTTTTCATTTAAATATCAACATCAAACAGTAAAGTGATCCATCTGCTAGGTACAACAGAGAATAAGTCCTTTTTTTTTTTTTTTTACAGACAAACCTAGAAAGCAGTTTCCAAATATTTAATATAAATATTAAAAATGGCACATCTCACATTTAATCATAAGGAGAATCCTTACATGGATTCTCTGTCTTTTCTGTGTTCTCTTTTGTAAAGAATTGGGAATAGCAGCATCTTCTTCATGAGGGCTTTATTTGGATTAAATGAAATAGGACTTTGATACATGCTCAAATTAGTCAAAATTTGTTTTTTTACCAATAGAGTCATATAATCAAACAAGTGTCTCGTGTAGATTTTTATAGAATAATTGCAGATTTAATATTTGACATTAAGTGTGCACACAGACCCTCTCTTTTAAAGTGTGAGTCCTCACACACACAGATCATGGCATAGAATCTATACCCAGCCCCTCAGGTGTCTCATCTCTTCCTTGGGCTTTCCTGCACACCCATCTTTTATCTACTCTCTTTCAACTTTTGAACTGTACTGCTTGATCTCTCAATTCTTGATCTGTACAGAAGAATATATTTTTAATAATTCACCCCAAGTACCAGACCCTGCCTATCATACAACCTTTTTCTGATGCCACCAACATAAAGCCTCTGAGTTTCGTTTTATCATAAATATTTCAATAAATCCATAGGTACCTTTGGAGAATTATTTTTTGAAAAAGAACATCCTTAGATGTGTTTTTAAAAACCCCTTTAGTATTTTTCAAAATTTAATAATTGGAACAAAGGGGACTTTTAATTTGTGGATTGTGAAATTCTATCTTAGACACATATGTTTTGGGGGATTTTGCTTAACATAATAATATTAAAAAGCAGGCAGATGATTTTTGAAACTTTATCTTTTTAAAAGAGAAATCCACAAGGTATGAAGAAGAAATAACCTCACCTAACTTGTCTTTTGCAGGTTTGGAGAATAATTCCACTTAGCAGGGGAGGGAACAGAAGGAACAAAAGGCAAACATAGGCTTCCATGGATATTCAAAAAAAAAAAAAAAAGTGCTTTTTAACTTAAATTAAGACTGTGAAGGTTAAAACTTGCAAATTTACCTAACTTTCGAATACCCTTCCTGTTGCATGGCTCACTTCCTGCCTCCATCCAAGGGAAGGTCACACCAAGTTTAATTACAGCACTAGAAGTCATTTCGTTTCTGAAATATTTACTGATCTCAAAATAAATGTGCCAAAGAAAGCCCTCTGCTAGACACCACTGAGCAAGGCATTGGAATGTGTTTGATCTTTTCACCTTAGAAGGTAGACTCTAATTGGGAAGGTGTATAGCCCTGCTTTTGAGGCTGGTGAATGGTAAACTTCAATAACGAATGAACATGCAACGAACTGGCAATGAATGATTTGGTGAAAAAATTGGCATTTGGTCTAGCTCGTGGTGAGAATATCTTTCTTCTACCAGCTAGAAATGACAGCACCAGGCAAGACAGGAATCAAAGTGAGCTGAGCCTGCAGTGGAATGCTGGCCATCCAAGAAGGAACAAACTTTATAATGCTCATCTGATGGGACGAAAGCTGATGCTGGATTGGCTGGTGTCCTTGATTTTGAGTGGTTCCATATGGCACGCAGAATTTTAAAATTCATTTGCAAAGCAGAGACAGCCATCAAAGGTTGAGAGTTGCGTGCTGTGGTAGGGAACAGTTGCCAGAGGAAGGACAGAGTGGAGTGGACTGGTTACAGTTGTGACTATAGAAAGGTACTGTCAAGGTGCCTAAATGACGGGCACTGTTAGCCTTCTTCTCAGGACATTTGGAGAACACTTAGTACCCCCCCCCTTTTTTTATATGCTCTTCTTTCATGTAGTATAGCCTCTTATCTGATATTTGATAAATATCTGTAGAAATTCTTTGAATTTAAGAAGCATACCTGTAATGACACTTCTAATTCTGTCAATGACAATGCCTTTAGAATTCAGTTTTAAGCACAGGGATAAGGCCACACTGGGAAGTGAATCTAATTTTGATGATGAGCACAGAGAAGGGAAATGCCAAGTTAGTCTCATGGGGAGGATATTTGCAACTGAACATTTAGCCACTGGGGAAGACCTAAGGCAAACTTGTATTGTTGGAGCTAGGATTCTTAGGAGAGGCCATTGATGCTGAAGAGTACAGCACAGATGTGAGGACAGGAATCCTGATAGGATTTTTCATCAACTTCATAGAGTTCAAGAATGGTGCGATTTACAGAGAGTAAATTGGTAGAAAGGGAAGCTCCCGACAATACATTAACCCACTCTGCACTTTCTTCTTGTATTTAATTCTCAGACAGAATATACCAAGAGCGCAAGACTCAGAGATGAGGAGAAATGTCCAAAGCAACCTATACTTTACCGTTATTACTCCCAGAGTTTAGTCATTGTGGGAAGACTGAATATATCTAGTGTATCAAATCCATAAAGGGGTGTCTTCAAGTGGTCCTTACCGGGGGATGGATGGGACACACATGCAGACAGGATTCCATACCCCCTACAGCACCATAAGAAACTTCTGTTCACCCATGCTGTTTCTCCATGAAACACTTCCATTCCTTGACCATTTCAAGTATGCTGACTTACTAAACCAGGATCAAGGATGTTTGCCATCAGACAAGGCTTCGATTTATTTTACTACTTTCCATGCATTCCAATCCAAGTGCTGAAAGGAAGCATGTGAGCCACCCTGATTCTGTAACTAATGAATAGCCCAAAGACGGGGATGCCTATGAAAGACGGGATACAGCAATGCACAAGGCATATGTTAGCACTAGGAGTCTGACAGTGGATGTTCTGACCACGTGTACAAATCCACTGAAGGAGAAGGCTCCAACATCAGGGGAGGAGGAAGTATTGTGAGGCAGGATCCTCTGAAGGAAGCAGATATCCATGAAGGGATGCAGCGAGTTCTGAGCACAGACTCAGTGTGGAAGCCAGGGGATCCCGCATGAAATGCTTTTAGTCTGGCTGCTGCACTCTTTGCCATAAAATGTAGGAAGCCAGATGGTACAAAGGCCTGCTGGGTTATGCCACACACTTACTTTCAGTGACACCAGGCAAGGTGAAGGGTGGATTTGGGGGGTGGACAGAAGATATACACAACAGTATGTGGAATCATACAGGGGCTCTCTAATAATTCCAAGTACTCGTAAAACACACACAACCTAAATGGTAAATGATTATCCCTGGATTATGATTAAAGTAATTCTTCTCTTCTGACATTTTTTTATATGCCAACTTGTTTCTCAAAATGTCTTCTATCACATATTTTATGTGAAAAACTCCTGAAAACTAAAATTTTTCTAATTTGAAATATACTTAAGTAGGTAATCTTTGGATTTCTTAATATAGATTGACCAGCAAGCTCTTATATGAATTTTAAGTGCTATTCTTTACTTTGGGCTCTGCTCTTATACCTTGTGAAAGACTCCATTTTAAAGAAAAAAGTGAAACAGCAGCTGTTCTCAAAAACAACCTATCCAAAACAAAAATCCTTTGAACAATTCACACATTACATTACATAAAATATATTAGAAATCCTAAACTTGTTCTTCAAATTTCTACAGGTGGATAAATTAATTTCTTAAGTGTTTATGCTTAGATTACAAAAAGTTAGAATCCAGTGGGGGAAAAGACAGCATTTTCAACAAATGGTGCTGACTCAACTGGTGGTTAGCAAGTAGAAGAAGGCAAATCGATCAATTATTATCTCCTTGTACAAAGCTCAAGTCTAAGTGGATCAAAGACCTCCACATAAAACCAGAGACACTGAAATTGATAGAGGAGAAAGTGGGGAAAAACCTCGAAGATATGGGCACAGGGAAAAAATTCCTCAACAGAACACCAATGGCTTGTGATATAAGATCAAGAATCAACAAACGGGTCCTCATAAAACTGCAAAGTTTCTGTAAGGCAAAGGACACTGTCAATAAGACAAAAGGCCATCAACAAATTGTGAAAAGATCTTCAACAATCCTACATCCGATAGAGGACTAATATCCAATATATACAAAGAACTCAAGAAGTTAGACTCCAGAGAAACAAATAAACCTATTAAAAGATGGGATACAGAGCTAAACAAAGGATTCTCAATTGAGGAATACCGAATGGCTGAGAAGCACCTAAAAAAAAAAAAAAAAAAAGTTCAACATCATCCTTAGACATCAGGGGAATGCAAATTTAAACAACCCTGAGATTCCACCTCACACCACTGAGAATGGCTAAGATCAAAAACTCAGGTGACAGCAGATGCTGGCGAGGATGTGNCGAAATAGGAACATTCCTCCATTGCTGGTGGGATTGCAAGCTTGTACAACCACTCTGGAAATCAGTTTGGCAGTTCCTCAGAAAACTGGACATAGTACTACCTGAGGACCCAGCAATACCACTCCGGGCGTATACCCAGAAGATGCTCCAACATCTAATAAGGATACATGCTCCACTATGTTCATAGCAGCCTTATTTATAATAGCAAGAAGCTAGAAAGAGCCCNGATGTCCCTCAACAGAGGAATAGATACAGAAAATGTGGCCCATTTACACAATGGAGTACTACTCAGCTACTAAAAACAATGAATTTATGAAATTCTTAGGCAAATGGATGGAACTAGAAAATATCATCCTGAGTGAGGTAACCCAATCACAAAAGAACACACATGATATGCACTCACTAATAAGTGGATATTAGCCCAGAAGCTTGGAATACCCAAGATATCATTCACAAATCACATGAAACTCAAAAAGAAGGAAGACCATAGTGTGAATACTTTGATCCATCTTAGAATTGGGGAAGAAAACACCCATGGAAGGAGACTGAAGAAATGACCATCCAGAGAGTGCCCCACCTGGGGATCCATCCCATTTACAATCACCAAACCCAGACACTGTTGTTGATGCCAACAAGTGCTTGCTGACAGGAGCCTGATATAGCTCTCTCCTTGAGAGGCTCTGTCATTGCCTGACAAATACAGAAGTGGATGCTCACAGCCATTCATTGGACTGAGCATAGGGTCCCCAATGAAGGAGATAGAGAAAGGACCCATGGAGTTGAAGGGCTTTGCAGCCCCATAGGAGGAACAACAATATGAACTACCCAGTACCCCGCAGAGCTCCCAGGGACTAAAACACCAACAAAAGAGTATACATGGTCGGACATGTGGCTCCAGCTGCATATGCAGCAGAGGATGGCCTATTCGGTCATCAATGGGGGGAGAGGCCCTTTGTCCTATGAAGGCTCTATGCCTCAGTGTGGGGGAATGCCAGGGCCAGGAATTTGGAGTGGGTGGGTTGGTGAGCAGTGGGAGGGGAGAGGGGGGAGGAGAAGGATGTTTTTCAAAGGGGAAACCAGGAAAGTGGATAACATTTGAAATGTAAATAAAGAAAATAGTCAATAAAAAATAATCATTCTGTATTAGGAACCTAGATTAGTCAAACTGCATATGGTCAAGTCTATAGAATGTAGGCCTGAGGAAGACCAAAATTCACCCAATACTGCAGGGACACCAGCAATGGACTTGACTAAAGTCAAAGAAGCTGTAATTCTATAGCATTGTCTGAAAACCTTCATTGTGAAATGGTCAAGCTAAACAACAGAATATAACTACTTTAAAGTGACTTTTTTATTTGTTTCACAAATCATTGATAAGTTATATAGAAGCATATGTATGCATGTATATGTATGTGTATGAATATGATATATATGTATGTATATATATGTAAGTATATTCCACAGCTCAGTGAACAATAATCAATATATTAAGTTGGTCTGTTGGGAGACTATCACCCCAGAGTCATACCTGATACAGAGTAGACAGGGTTCAATTTCTGTTGTTAAATTTTGTTTTCATCCTTCTTGTTCATAGTGGCTTTGATGTTCGTGCAATCTGACAGGGAACACAGTTTCACTCGGGGAAAAGAATCAATTTCTCAATGTAAATTGTGATTTGCACACTTCTCTTCTTCACCTATTTTTGAATTGATTTGATTCCAGAAGGACTAGGAAATGTGCGAAACAGTGTTTTGCTTGATTTAATAAACACATGGAAAACGCCTTATTGGATCAGGCACAGAACAAAGGGCAACAATACTGAGAGACTAGTCAGTCCCCTGTTCATCTGTCATGCTTTCCTACTACAACCCTCTGCTCTTTAATTAATATGCAAAGAATTTCTTCCTACATTAGCAAAGGCAAGCGGACATTTCCACAAAAGAAACCCATATATGACATCATATCCTGTTTTCAAGAAGATTTTTGCCCTTGGTTCCAAAGTCCAGTTTATTGAACTTGCATGTATTGTTCCAGTGATGCAACTGAGATGTGAGCCATTTCCAAAAACAGGGGTACAAAAGCCAAAGCATTTTTACCTATTCTCCTAGCTCTGGCAAGGACCAAAACAGTCATGGTCACACTTCTCAAGGTCGTTCTAGACAAGACACTCTACAGATTTCCAAAAATAAAGTAAATAATTGAACAATGCATGCTAGTCTATTTAACAAATCTTTAAAGGCAACAAAGTGACTTTTTGAAGTCACGCTTTGGCTCGGGTGTGCTGTTACTAATTGCTTGACTTGGTATTCGTACTTCCAGGCCATACTTCCAGTGTGTTCAATTCACGACCAAAGATTATGGAAGTTTAGAGCCATTCAAACTCTCCTGAATAGCATTGCACTCCTCAAGATTAGAACATTGGTGAATTCTCTCAGGTAACCATTTAGTAATCAACCTGTATTTTCTCTCTTGGCACAGCAAGTTGGGTTATGGATTCTGAATCACCACAGCTGTTGGAAACATTTTTTCTGAAGGAGGACGGCCTAATACATAGAAGGGGCTGGCCTGAATGAGGATCAGTGTGAGTACCCTACATATACCCTTTTGTTATGCAAAGCTCTGTGTATCAAAAGTGACTGGATTAATGGCTTCTAACTGAGCAGCACCTCCACGCCCTAGTCAACAGGAGCATCCACACTCTAGCTTCTGGTTTCCTTTCAACACAGATTTCAGTCCAGGGTACAGGAGTGGCAGCTCCACCCATGTGGAAGTTCTTGACAGTTTGTTCCTGTGGCACCTGGTTTCTCAAACACCTCTTGCCTCAGAAACAAAGCAGTTATAAGAAAAGTTGCCTGAAGAAATGAAGAAGTAGGTGAGATGTCTCAGTAGGTAAAGGTGGATTCCCAGTCAAGCTGACAGCATTTCCTCGGTCCGGGGGACCCACATGATAGAAAGAGACAACTACAACCCCCATTTCTCTAAAAAGCTGCTTAGAAAGAATGAAATATTTGAATGTAAAGAACTCAGTTTAACTTGTTCACATGAACTGAACCGGGGTCACATGAACAGACTTTCTTTTCATCTTCTTTTATTTTTATTTTTTTGTCACTCAGGGATGATGGTTTTTATGGAAAGTGTTGGTGGTCTGCCATTTATATGCAGATTATTTCCTGTCCGCTTTCCTCATTGTAGCTTCAAAGTTAAACAGTTGTGACATGCAGGGTGTTGATAAAGAGCACCCACGTCCATCGCTTTAAAAGATGGGCAGGCAAATCATCGTTTCTTTATGATTCTATAACCTTGACAAGTTACATCCCAGTTCTTAGCTGTTTTTCCCCCTCATTTATAAAATATAAACAAGTATGTTATTGTAAGGATTGCAAATGCAATAGATAAATATGAAAAAGTACTTAAGTCAGTTCATAAAATTTAGCAAAAAGCAAAATCATGCTTAGGGATTATAATAACTATAGTCCAAATTATAATAATAAAGGAAACAGTCATAAATTATTAAACAAAAGCAGGGAATCTTCAAAATCTTTTTTAAAATAGCAAAGTTTCAACCTCATTATGGGATATGATTATTCATCTTCTTTATGCGTTTGTTAGAGAACCAGAAATTGCCGTAGTCAGTCCCGGGCATAATGTAGCCTTTCTCTAATCATCCAGAACAAACTTCTAGAAAGACACATCACTGTGGAGCACCATCAGGCT
The DNA here is from genome assembly GCF_900095145.1 of Mus pahari. Taxonomy (NCBI): domain Eukaryota; kingdom Metazoa; phylum Chordata; class Mammalia; order Rodentia; family Muridae; genus Mus; species Mus pahari. The sequence goes on from NC_034593.1 coordinate 135,597,773, forward strand.
AGCTTGGCAGCATCAGAAGATCATTGATCCAGAGGTCTGACAGGATGGTAGAGAGCCTGCTGTGGTGAGCCATGGTGAGTCCCGATGGATCCTGGCATAACCAGAGGAGGATTTTCCACAAGAGACAGGCACAGCAAGAATTATGCAACATTTTTCACTAAAACTAAGAGAGATCTCAGAGTCTCTGGATGAGCCCAGGCTTTGATTAACTGGGCCTTTATGCATCTGGTCACTCTACCTGAAATAATGAAGCTTATTTATAGACTGGCCCTCTGGATAGTTCTTGTGCCCTTCAGAGTTCCTCCCAAGAATACTTCGCAGTTTATTAGACCTGGCATGCAAAGTGGGTGCTACTTGCCACCCTGGAAACATAATGTGTCTTCAGGTTAAAATGAAGAGAGTACTGGCTCTAAGTCACACGCCCAGATTTGAGGTTCCGGGCCTAGCACTGACAATCTCTATATAAACTTGGACAGGCCTCTGGTCCAGCTTCTCCAGCCTGACTTTCCATACCCAGAAATTACTGATTTTATATCTCCTCACCCTAACTCATAAAGCTGTTATAAAGAGCTAATAATGAAAGTTAGTTTGGAAGGAAATTAATACATATGGAGTCCTTTAATAAAGGTAAAATTTTGTTACTGACAGTCAGTTCTAATACAAAATTTTTCACCGAAGAATACATTAACAGAGAATTTCTTTCTTTCCTAGCTCTGAGCACCTCATGTTTGAGTTCGTTTTGAAGGGCCATCATACTTTTGCTATCTGTGTTGGAATGTTGACATACTTGTTTGGAGAGCTAATAGCACTAATGTAACACAGCCTCATACTGAAAACTTACAAAGAACTTGGAACCTAGTTGTAGTAGACACGCCTGTGTATCACCTATCACAATGTACCCCGATGTCATTTAGTATTCAAAACATAATACTATGTTTATATTTTAAGACATGTTTATTGTTAGTTATATGTATATGTGGAAGCTATACATGCATGCTGAAGCGCAGGAGAGAGTGGGAAATACCCTGGAATTGTGGGTTCTTGTGCTCGTGAGCAACAGGTATGGGTGCCAAGAACTGAACTCTATCCTTCACAAGAATGGCAAGAGCAGTATACAGCTGAACCTCCTGACCCTGGCTATGTGTTGACATGTGTCATATATAAACATATGCTTGTCTGGTGCACCTTTGAAGAAGAAGAAGAAGAAGAAGAAGAAGAAGAAGAAGAAGAAGAAGAAGAAGAAGAAGAAGAAGAAGAAGAAGAAGGAGAAGGAGGAGGAGGAGGAGGAGGAGGAAGGGAGTGGGGAAAGGGGGAAGGGGATAAGGGAGCAGGAGCAAGAGGATAAGAAAATGGAGCAAGAGAGTAAGGAAGGGGGGCAAGCATCCCCTTTTATAGTGAGTCAAGCACACCTGGCTATTGCCAGATAACTATGGGGCAGAGCCTAGATGAAATGCC
>NC_034593.1:135599262-135626784 GCF_900095145.1 Mus pahari
ACAAATAGTACCTTGTCATGGAAAGGAAGAGATGAAAAAATACAATTTAATTTTCATGCGAAGAGCAGAAAAAAACCAGCAACAATAACCAGCTAGCATGACACCTGATTACTTTTCAGTAAGTGGCAGGAAAAGGGGGAACAAAAGTAGAACAAAGTAGCCAGAGAGATGTTTCAGTGGTTAAGTGACCTACTATGGGCGGGGCCACAGGTTCCTAGCACCCATACCAGGCATCTCACAATCTCTGTCACTCCATCTTCAGTGACATCTGACACATCTAGCTTCCATGGATACCTGTACTCATTCATACACAGACACATACATACAAATTAAAATAATACAATAAGAGAAGAAACAGAGATGTGTAACTGAATAAGAAGCGAGGCCTGTGTTGTAGCAGGCACTCATAGAGCATGCATGTGGGTGGCTGTGGGATTCATGACTGGTACAAAATTCCTGAGGCATCAAGGGGAAAAGGATTTACTTGGGCTCACTGTCTTAAAGGCATTTGTCCATGCTCACTTGGCTCTGTTATTTGGAGACCTATACATATACATAATAAATAGTAATAATCAGTAATAAGTAGTAATAACTACTAACATTTTAATGTATATATAATATTAAATATATATTGAAAATATGTTTTATTGTAATGTTTGTGTTATTATATTTTTATATAATGTAAATTATATATTATGTTTATAATATACATAAAATATACATATATATGTGCACATGCACATACACACACACACACATATACACAAGACTCAACACAAGTAAAGGCAAAACCTCCAGTGTATTTTAAAGTAATTTTTTTAAAAGTTTACTAATAGGTACTTTAGAGTATCTATAAAGTAAACCTTTAGCATATTTTTTCAGAAAAACGAATACAGAAAGTTTCCACATAAATATTTTATTTCTAAGGCAAAAATCAAGAAAAATACCGGGATCCTAATACTGCATTTAGATGATAAACCTCTATACGTTTTCTAGTGACTTAGAGTGCTTGCCAATATTTAGGAAAATTTGTCTACTTCTGTTAAAATAAAAATGAAAATTGACGGCTGCATTTGGATTCATAACTATAATACAGATTGAAATTTAGAATACAATAGCCTGGAAGTCCTCTGAATGAACTCGGCATCACAGACTATGCAAACCTTCCCACACATGGGTGACTGAACCCGACAATTTTTCTAATCAAAAGATCCTGGGCCATTGAGTAAATGGTAGTTTAATAGCTTTCTGAACACCCTTGAAGCAAAGCAAAATGGTAGCTATGTGCTTTAATCTGTACCTTTCTTTGTCTGCATCAAGTAAGGATTTGGATAACAGCTCCTTGGGTCAGTTGTACCAGATCTTCAAATTATTATCAAATAATGTCAATTAAACCCCCTGCATCACTGGCTGACCTTACCTGCTAGATAAACTGGAAGCCTTCTCTTACAGATCATGACTACTTACACTGGAAAAGGATTAGATGTGTGCTCTGTGCCAGGGTTTATTCCATGAATTTATAGAAAACATCTACTATTTACCAATTCTTTCTGCTTCCAAGTCTGGAAGCCATGCCTTGGTCAAGCCCAGCATGGCTTAGCAGTATATGGGCAACTCACCTCCAGCTGTCCCAACATGCTGTCTGCCAAGAGGACTATTGTTGCTCCATCTTTCTACATATCTACTGTGCATTTTGTAGCTTGAGCAGTCTTGGCATCTGCTAAAAAATACAGCCAGGATCTATGTCATCGAATGCTGTTCTGTTTCTGCAAGGATTCTACTCTAATCAATCCCATCTTAAGAATTTTATTGGTCGAGTCATAAGAATAACTAATAAGCCAATCTGAGTCATCCTCTGACGGTGGCCACATTGATGATAGCTAGTCACTGTGGTGGCTCTACACACAATGCATTTGGGGGCTTGCTGTGATGTTTCACACAGAGAGAATAAATATGTTACAGGGTGTGATAATTTTACACGCTGAGGTCAGGCAAAGAAGCATTCCCCAATTTACCTGCAACAGCAGTTTTAGTTAAATGGAAATAAATTTGAATAATGTGCCTTCATCCTACGAACAGAAATCGCTGGCTCTGTGAATGTACTTATGATCACCTCACAAGCAATTGGCTTCTGCAATGTTTTGAAGCTTTCTCATGCATAGTTTTATTATCACCCTTTTTATTATTAGTTTTACCTAAAAGTATTTCTGTGTGCTACAATTTATTTTGAAATGCATAATTATGAGCCCCGCAAAGTTGAAATATTTGTGATTAAATACTGCACAATGAATGAAATGAGAGACTTAGAAAATATCTCAGTTGATAACATGCTTCTGTAGAAGCACAAAGATGTACTCAATCACCAGAGGCTGCAGCAGTCTCTCCGACGCATGTAATCCAAGCAAGGGGGAAGACCCAGATGAACAGATTGCTGTGCTCAAAGGTAGCCAACATAGCCCACCTAGTGAGCTTTGGGTCTTTAAGACACTCTGTGTTTGAGGGGGTAGGATTTAGACAAAGAGAGACAGAGAGCAAGAGGCAGAAAAGGAGGGCATGTGGGGGGGAAGATGGGTAAAAGGAGAGAGAGTGAGGAAGAGGTAAAGTGAGAGTGGGAGGGACTGGGATACGAAGAGAGAGATGGAGAAGAAGAAAGAAAGATAAGCTCAAATCTGAAGAACATTGTCCCTCCTACATCTGCATATACATGTCTTCCCACACCAACACACACACCACACCTCCAAACACATAAAGATGCACAAAGACACACACACACACACACACACACACACACACACACATCCATACAGTCAACACTCACTACTCTATCATTTAGGAACAGAATTTATTTTCTTCCAAATGGTTTAGTTTCAACTCTGTAAAAGCTGTTTATTTTGCTCAATGATAAACATTTCATAATTCCTCTTTAAAGTGAAATGTTTTTATTTGCTTTTCCTCTGGTAGTTTTTTTTTTTCTTTCTTACGTACAGTCATATGTGATATAAAAGGGATCTGGTTGTATTATTCTTTCTCAGTTTATAAAATCCACTAGTGACTTCAACATTGCTGTAGTTCACTTAGTTATTAAAGATTTGGAAATGTCACCCACTGTGAACCTATGGAATATTTCGATTTGAGAAACCTTAACTCACCCCTTTCTACCTAACTTCTTTAAGTAGACTGTGAGGGGAATCCAGAATGCTGCTGGATTCACGCTATCCTGCACCACAAGGAAAAAGAATAAATGAGACAGTGTAAACCAGTTTCAACTCCTTAGAAAGAGTGTGACCCTGAATCAGGGTTACTGTATAGAGTCACTTCCATAATAGAGGAAAGCATACAATAGCGGTGAGCCATATATTTCCATATTAAAACAGGCAAGGTAATATAAACCTTACAGAGAATTTCCATGGTTTGCATTAGTGAGCTAATTCATGTTTCAAAGTATTTCCAAGAGGAGAAAAATTTAAAAGTTAATGATTACATTAGCATTGAATTTACCATTAAGCCAAATCTCCTTAGTGCTGTGGTTTATTAGAAAACCATCTTCCTATACATCATGTGAGATATATGCTCATATGTAAATAGATAATGCATAACTGTAAAATGAATTCATGCAGTTAATTTAATGTTTTATTTAACATAATAATTTCACTTAGCTAGGAATAAACCAATATTCCAAGATGCCACAAAAAGATGTTTAGCCATAGAGACTTATATAGAAAGAGAATAAATAAAATAATTAAAATTAAGCTGAACACATTAGAAAATATTAGAGAGAAAACTAAAAATATTAGAGAAAATTAGAGATTACAGTTTTATCATTAAAATAAAGCCTTTCCCCACTGTATAGAATAAAGAAAAAGAAAGAAAATCAGTGATTTCAAAGGTTATAAATGCTATGTGAAGTAACTAAAGAGAAGAAATACTGCAGAGTAGCGAGCAGAGCAAAGCCAGGATGCTGCTGGTGAACATCCTGTGCTGACACGAAAAGCTGAAGCAGTGGAAATAGCAGCCATTGAGAAGTCTCTTTGTGTTACAGTGTTGAGATGTTTTTAGTTCAAGCAGTGGTCGTGATTCCCAGGGGACCCAGCCAGTTTTATACATTAGATATGATCAATACTGAAAATTGCTAAATCCTCTGCAGAGTCCAGTCTAATAGCATTGCAGTATTACTGAGTTTCAATCAAATACCTCTGAAACGTATGTAGTGAATTTTCAGAAGTCATTGGGAACTACCAATGTGGAGATCTTTCCAGGGAGGGCCAGGGGGATACTGGGAAAGCTGGCTTACTAATTTTAATCCTAGTATACTTGTCCCATTTGGGTGGGTTTGTTTGTTTTTACATTACTTGAAGAAACATCTAGTAGAAAGAATATAGGGGAGAGAGACTTCTTTTAGCTGATGGTTTCAGAGGAGTCAGTCCAACACAGTGAGAAGGGCAGGCAGCACACAGCAGTCTGCACTGCCATGTGCCACAAGGCACACAAGATAACCTCTGGACTGGCCATTCTCCGTCATCTTGGTTATATTGTCTTTGCTATTTTTCGTTCCTAGATGGGAGTTGCGATTTATTTTCTTAATACAGAGGACATATAGGGAAATAAAGTGTGAGAAGAACACGTGTGTAAAAACAGTCAGATATGACTTGGAGGAGATAAAGAAAAAGAAACATGAGAGGCCCAGTTATGTACACGATTTGCATTACTTTAGTGACAATTCTGCACTAGTTAACAAGGAAGGTGAGAATCCAGAGAGACTTTATAAAATACATCCCTGCACCAGTAGCACATACACCCTGACATATGTTCTCCAAGGGGTGGGGGCACTACAATATCAGAAAATAATAACTGGCCCTCCTAAAATAAAGCAAACAGAAAACATGCACTTCTGGCTGAAGCACGGGGAAGGAGAAGCTTGGGAACATTGCTAGATTACTGGACTGACTTCTAAGTGGAAAAGAAATAGGTGAGATAGACAGCTAAGGCAATCAAAGCTAGCAGAGATTTGGGGGGACTATACAGATCATAAGCAAAGAAGTAACTCCTTGCTGTGGTGGTATCTCAGAGAACAGAGACATTGAGTCCTGCAGGTGCTTCTTTTATTCTTCTGTAAAGTGATTCTTATGATCAAAAGAAAGGGAAATATCCTATGTAGCCAAGGAAAACAATCTCTGAAAAGGTCCTAGAAGAAACGCTTAGCAAGGGAGGGAGTTTGGGTGAGCACAAATGCACGAAGAGGACATTACATTGCTAATTTCATTTTTCAAGTGAGATGTTGTGGGGCTGTCATTCATGAAACTTTTCAGTCTAACCTTTTAAATTTTATTCCTCAGTGATACTGTGGAATTACAGGGAAAGAGAACTGCACTTTTGGTAGCTCCTAGTTTTCCATAATAGAGATCCTCTAACACTGGAAACACACACACCCACAGGCTTCAGGAACTCTGACCCAGGCATCATGAGTCCGGACTGCCAATGGAAGGCCTTGCTGGCACATTTGTGCTCCTAATGTGGCTGCCCTATGTTCAGGACCTCAGGCACCTACCCGAATGTCCAGGTCTTGATTCTTGTATGCATTCTAAATAGTAGCGCTTTTCTCTCTCTCGTACCTCTAAGGTCACTCGGCAACCTTTCTCCTCCCTCTTAAATGACCTCATTCTGTGCCTCGGGAGCTCAAATCCACAATGTGTTGAATTTCAACATTTGATGCATTTACTTATACCACCTTCTGCTTTCAAGAACGTCACGTGCCTTGTTCTTTAAGCTCATGCATGGCTCTTAGTTCCTTAGTACACTATCATTCTGGATTACAGAGAAGGTGCCTTTGCATTTGCTTCATCCAGCAAGTGCTAAGCATTTTGAGGACCAGTATATTGACTGACACATTTGAAATATATTTGTTTTGTAATTAATTAGGGCCCAGAGAGATGACTCAGCCGTTCTTGCTGCTCTTGTGGAGTACCAGAAATCTCAGGACCCAAAGCAGCTGGCTTACAACTGCCCTTACCTCCAGCTCCAGGAGGATCCAAGGCCCTCTTCTGGCTTCTGCAGATACGCGCCCCACCCCCACCCACACACAGAGCCCCATGTGCACACACAGCACAGATAATAAACTAATTGTATACTGATTTTGAGCCAATAACTCAAAATTCTATTGCCCCCAAAAGGAGGGAAGAGAGTCCTGGGTGACAGTTGTTCAAAGGGTGTCTAGGCATTCCTAAAATGACATTTTCTTTCTTTTTTTTGTTTTTATTCCTCCTAAAATGACATTTTCATATTCCCTTGTTAGTGGTAAGAGCAGAATGTGTGTTGCAGGGGATGTGAAAGGAGAATCGCTTCTCAGCATCTGGACTCTGCTGTCCCCAGAAATCCCCTAAGTTGACGAGTACTGTCCTGTTAAACAGGGCTAGCATCCCCATTTTCTTCTCACTGGCAGCCCATAGGGTATGTACTCCACATAAGGAAATGAAGGCTTAGATTTGCTTTAAGACATACTGTGTCTGAGAGGTCATTCTGCAAACCCTTCTTCCATGACAATGTCAGTGCAGATAGACTCAGCACTCTGCCCCAAACTGCATATTTCTCTCACTCTCTACTCCCACTGGTCTGGTCTGAAGAACATTGATTTTAAACACTTGCATATACTGATTTTTACAAATCTGTTTCCAGGAGAACCCAAGTGATACACATGTATATCTTCTCTTTGTGCCTGGAACATGCATACTGCAAGAAACAGTCAACACATGTTTGTTTAACGGTAATTTTTCACACCGCTTTATTATACGCATTCTCCTAGTTTAGGTGTCGGGTAGGTCAACGGAGTCTCTGCTGTTGAGACATCCATGTCTTCAGAGCTTAGTTTTGGCATCATCTTTCACAAAGCCATACTCTGGCTGTTCTATCAGGAGTAACATTTCCATCTCACTCTTCCCATGAGTTCAGCCAAGTCTTCTCAGTCTACTGCTGTGCAGCTAGAAAATAACATCTGAGATTGGGTAAGTTGTACTGTACATACCACGCGTTTGTACTTCTGGAGGCTTCGGGGCCAAAGAGCAAAATGCCACCATGAAGAGGTTTCTACGATGACTTTCATAGAGGAAAGAATGAAAGAGGGGAATTGGAACATATACATGCTGAAGAAGGTACACACTAAACCATAATGCTTGTGCTTGTTTTAATAAATAGCAGAATCATACCCTGGAATTATGTTTCACGTCTTATTTATCTACAGACTGATGGCATCCCTGCTGTAGAACGTAAGCCTCCTGAGGTCGGGAGCCTTTGCTCTGTTCCAGGCCCTGTTAGCGATATAAGCAGATGGGAACCAGAAGAGTTGATCACTCCAATTCCAGCCTGCTGTAGCACAGGAAGCAGAATCATAAGCGCATCGATCGCTTACGTCTCACTTGTTATCTCAGCATCTTTGTCCCCAAGAAATAATTTACTTTTTGAAATGAATATCATTTAAAGTAGCTAACTGTATATAATAAAAGTGAGGATTGTCTGCACAGGAAAGTTCTGTGTGCATATACAGTTGACAAGTTCTCTGAAGAGCGTCAACAGGAGAGAGCACTCATTCTAATATGTGAAAGACTATTTTAGCCAAATTAGTAACTTTGCCACAAATGACAAAGATGAGGAATGACAGCTCACAATACACTGTGATTTGGGCTTTTAACAGGGTCATATGACATTAAATTGCAGAAGGGGAGCTTTTGAAAAGGGCAGAGTGAGGACTCCCACTGTCGAGGCTGCAGCTGTTGTGTGGAGCGGCAGTGAGATGTTCACCGGAATTCTGAACTCTGTCTAACAAGCCCCACCAAGCCAGTGAACTCCCTGCCGTTTGCCCATTAGCCTCCTGTCTGGCAGGAAGACCGCAGCCCTGTGCTGACACTCATCACTGCAAACTCTGGCCCAGGGCTGCCACTCCTTGGCCCACATGTTCCCTCGAAAGTAACACGTGGGAGCACTGGACAGAAGTTGTCTCTCCGGTGGGTCACAGTTGAGAGGATGAGGCCAGGATAGTAGAATAGACCATTTTTTTTCCTTCAGTATGCTTCCACTCTTGGGGCAGGATGAGTATCAAAACTGTTCCAAGATGGTTTACAGAGTAACTCCAATTAAAAGCTAGCAAGCAAGCAAGCAAACAAACAAACAAAAAATAGTGAAAATCTCTATATGATTCAAAAAGAACTAAACACATTGAGCTGGGATCCATGATTGCTAATGACTATAGTATTTCAGGAGGTGGGATGACAATAATCAATTCTCAGACATGGCGATATCTACTGCCCAAATTGCTTGTCCCTTCAGAGTTCACAGAGGAGTAACACATCCCTGAAGCAGAAGGCAGCAGATATTGTTAGGTACAGTTTGAAGGTGAGAGGAAGCTGAGCTGAGGAAAAACATCACACAAAACCTACAAAACAAAGCAAGAATCGGTGTGAGTAATAAGAGAGCCTGCAGCAGTGTGGACCCCAGGAAACGGAAGGAACCCACAGAGAGACCAGCGTGTTCCAAGCTCTGCAACCCAAGCAAACTCTGGCAAGTCCCCAGTCCTCACGGATCCTTTCTGCCACTCCCATGGGTGTAGACGAAAATGGAGGACCAGAGACTTCAGACCCAAGCCTGGGTAAAGCAAAACAGTAAGTAGGTCGCAGGAGTCTTTCCTGTCTTACCTTCTGCTGGTTTTCCTCTCTCACAAATTGGGTCTCCATATCAGGCTCCCTTCTGTTCCATTAGGCAGTGTGGTGCTTCCCGGTTTTGTGAATTTTCTAATCTGATATTCCATATATTTGAAGTATTTCTCATTCCATTTTTTCTCCAATTCCTATCCATCTTTACAGGTCATTTTTAACGTTTCTTCCTCAGAGAAAACCTTCCAGGTGTCTCATCACCCAGTGTTAAACTAGATACAAACCATTGCACTGTACCTCCCATGGACAAATTTGCAGAAAATACTACTTTTATAAATATATGTTTCCGACAGGTTTCAGTGTTTGCATGCATTTTAGTGAATGCTTCTGCTGTGCAGCACTGTGGACAGCTCTGTAAGATGTAACAATCAAAGTCATCAGGGAATTTTGTCTCCCAGCTGCTCACATCACCCCTACCCTCATCTCCTTCGGTGACACTCAGGTGTTCTTATCCCAGCCTTTACTTCAAGCCATTCCTCACAAATTTAAGTTATTCGGGAGATCTTGATAACTCTCTTCTGAATTAATGGAACTCAGCAATGGCACGCCCTCCGATAGCCACAATTGGTGGGTTAAGGACTCAACAAATCTGACCTAAGTAAATTGGGATATGCCTCCATGCTCAAAACTCCTGTGAAAAGTGACCATGGTCCTCTCACCATCCTTGGTGATGGCCTTTGTCAAGGCAACACTGCCAGTGTGTGCCTGTACATCTGTAAGCTGAGAATAAAAGAAGACTGTACCATCAAACCAAAATTGCCTTTCTAATTTTGGTGGTGCTCGTTGCTCATCCTGTCTCTGAGATATGCCCTCTCTAAGAATGTTGACATTCCACTGTGCTTGATGGAAACTTAGACATGGTCCCCCGCAGGATCTGGCTATGCCTGTTTCCTTTAATGCAACAGAGTCTTGATGCTAAAAATATGGCACACCATGTTGTTATTGGTTCTGTTCATGAACAAGAATTTCTAAACCATGCAAGGATGATTTAGAGGTCCTGGATCTTGCCAAAGGCTTCACATCCACAAATAGGCTTTTGCACAATGAGGTGTAAAGTTCATGGGCTGCTATTGCAGTGAACGTCACATAAGCCACCTCCAGGAGCTGATTCAACAGCCAACTGAAATTTTAAATGGCCAAGACCCACTGTGCTGCTGTCAACCTCGGTTAAATTTGTTATTTTGTTTTTGAATAGAAAAGCAGAGAGTACTCTGGATAAATGCATTTGATATTTTCTTCTGAAAAGAAAGTCAATGATAATAACAATTTCTCTTTCAAAGTTTTGCTGAAGTGCCATGGATATGTAGGCACACACATTTTGAATATATACAGTTTAGTGAGTTTAGATGTTCACCCGTGATTTCATTAATACAATCAAAGCACTGAGCATCTGAATTGCATCTAAAAACAGAGTTAGTTTTGTGTATGTGCGACTAAACATTAAGAACACTTACCATTACAGATGCGGAGGCTCACAGCCAACCATCAGCCCGAGCACAGGGACCATAATGGAGGAGTTAGGGAAGGACTGAAGGAGCTGAAGGGCTTTATCGGGCATCATTGAGAGGAGAAGCCCTTGGTTCTGTGAAAGCTTGATGCCCAGTGTAGGGGAATGCTAGAGTGGAAAGGCGGCTGGAATGAGTGGGTGAGTGAAGGAGCACCCTCATAGAAGCAGGGTAAAGATGGATTGGATAGGGGGTTTGTAGAGGGGAAATTTGGAAAGGGAATAACATTTGAAACATGAAACAACACTTACCATATTATTTAGCCTCCTACTTTTCAGTTATTTGCTCATTTATTTATTTCATGTGCCCAGAACGGCCTTGAACTACTGACACCCTGCCTCCAACTCAGAGATTGCAAGAGTGCACCAGCATGTTGGGTTTTTCTGCAGTGCTGGAAACCTTTCACGAAGCTTCATGTGTGCTAGGCAAGCATTTTAGCGAATGAGCTGTTTTCCCAGGCTTTTCACAGTATTTTACATTTCATAATAGTACATTGCTAACTACGAGCATAATAGGGATCTTATAGGTTTGGAAAGAGAAGCAGAGAACTTGTCTTGTGGTAAAACCACTATTTGAAGAGAAGAGAATTTGTCATATACAAAAAAAAAAAAAAAAAAAAAAAAAAACTAACCAAACAAATAAACAAACAAAAACCCACTAATTACATCCAAAGTACGTCAAGTTTCTTTTTTATCTGTGTGTCCAAATGAGTGGTTTCAGATATTAATGTCCTTGCATATTAATCTTTAGTACTTTTGTAATAACTATTGAACCTCTTTTATTTTTGGAAATTCCCCAGAGTCTCACATCTCTCAACCTCTGTTACGTTCTTCTGTCTGATCCACCGAACAGCACTACTTCGTAAGCAACCATTCTCTAAAACCCAGATTAATTCATTGGTTTAATACCAATGACACAGGGGATGCCAGTTTTGTCTCTGGAGATTTGAAGCCTCTACTCCCTGCTTCAGTCAGAACAATTATTCATAAGTACTGTACCTCTTTCTCATATTTTACAATCAATAAAATTAATACTTGCTCTGTTTACTTCTCATGTCTTTTTTTGAGAAAATGAAATGAATTAATAAGTGTGAAAGTTATTACAGAAGCTGGAAATTCTAGATTCTATCTAAGCCTTGTAATTCTTTCAGAACATGATGCCAACTTGTATTATGAAACATCTATTTAGAGAAATAAAGAAAAATACAAATCTACAGCTTTCGATACCAGAGAAGGGCAGAACTTTAACTGAAAAGGCACCCACTCCTTCTGAAAAGATAAACCCATTTAGAAACTACATCGTATTTCATTTATTTTCATATCTGAAACAATCACACATAACATCGCCTCTGGCCATAATTAGTATCAGAAACATAAGCCATTTATCAAATGCATACTGTCCAAGTGATCAGGAGTGTTTCAGAACTCCTGAAACTTTCCACTTAATGAGCAAAATAAAAGACCAGGCCTTCAAAACATAAGATGCAGGCAAATTCAGTTTCAATTGGAATTACATACCAAGTTTCAACTAAGGTTTTAGTGTTTATTACTATTTCTTAAATATTGATGAAGTCATGTATCTGAAGAGGATATGCACTATCTCAGCTGTGTCTTGAAGAAGCTGAGAGTCAAGAAGGAAAAACCAACATTTTCATGGACCAGAGACCTCAGCCCAAGTTTCCAGTCAACCTACCCCTTGTTCATGCTTGTGCACTGACTTACCTTCCAAGGTCAATAAAGATTTGTTGGGCCCTATTTTAGCCCTGGCTTAGGCCCTAGCCTGACTGGAGTTTCTGTAACCTTGTGAGATATCCTAAGCCTGGCTTGAGTTCTGAGACCTGTCTCAGTCATTTCCGCATGGGGAGACTCAGCAAGACCTGTTTGACCCTGCCTCTGCCCTGCTGTTGCTGATGTAGAGTTTTGCCATTGGCCCTGTCAGTCTCTCCATACCCTCCACCTCCCTTTCCCGCCTCCTACATCATCTTACCCCACCAATATTCCCCTCCCTATGTTACGAACTTATATGAGTGAGAGGCTGATGCCAAAAAGTTGAGTTCCTGCTTCAACAAGACTCCCAGCTCAGTGTGTTTCTTTTGGGTTATCGACACTCGCCATCCTGCTCAGTCCTGGAGAGATCCCGGCCAGCAGGACCAGGACCTCTCTCCTCTTGCCTGGACCTGCAGGCAAGGAGTCAGCAAAGTTTAGAGTTAATATTTACAGTTTGCTCAAAATATGATGAATTAAACAAACAGAATTTAACCCTCAAGATACTATCAGAAGAGAGAAACATAATGGTTTAGAATCAAACTAGGAAAATATATATTGTTGTGGGGTAGGAGTTCTTGAGTTTAGCTAGAGACAAAGACAATGTAATTTTTGTGATCCTATTTTGTGGTTTTAAAAGAATCATTCAATTAAATAATAAACATTTATGGAAATGTTGTTACCACATTGGATCATACCAAAGGAATACTGGCAAGATGTATATCATCTTATAGTCATCTATATGATGACCATATCCCATAGGTAACTGCCATAAGGTCACATGTAACACAATACTTCTTCAGTCACTGATGAGCCTCACATCTGCTGGTGGTCACATGGCAAGAGTAGAGACACAATTCAGAAGAAGAAAAAACTAATTCCTCCAAAATGGAGGATTTAGCAGAGGTTTCATAGATCTTGTCAGTTTCTTAGACAGTCTGGAAGCACAGACCCACAACCAGCAGCTTTTCATTTGTACATGGAATGTTCACAGCCAATACTTGTCTATATGAAAATGTATTATCAGAAAGAAGCGCCAAGTGAACTAATGATTATATGGCTGAAGAGAATGGGATGCCCTGGAGACCAGCTCTGGAGGCCCTTCAAGAGGAATCCTGTTATCAAAGGAGTTGACAGCTTCATGTGGTGTGTACTGTTGCCCTTGGAGATTCTCCAGTGGGAGAAGATATCTATGTAAACTATGGAAATTTGATGAGTCTGAGACAACATAGGCTGATTGTGGGTCTGTATCTTAACACTGAACACAACTTCTTAAAGAAAAAAATACAAGCTTATAGACTAGGATACAAATAAAGAATGAGTTTGAGTTTAGGGTGTTATAGAAAAAGTCAAAAAGCTCAAAAGTGAAATGTTGATGAAGTAAAAGTTATCACAATCTAAATTTTATTTAGCTTTAAAGAAAAATATATTTTTTATAAAATTGATATAGTCCATGTTCAGGATCTCTAGCCATGTATTATGAGATGCCCATGCACATTAAATCACATCTGTTCTGCTGCTAATATGGCAACTTCTGTTTCTGAAAGCTCTAGGCATTGTGAGTAGTGTATATTAGCTCACCATGTTTTGTTTGTATGTTTGTTCCATATTTGAGGTACCTGTTTGTATCTTACCTATATTTAGATAGTCAAATATATACCATCATGTTGCAATTGCCCACAGTTATAAGCTGTACAGGTATAAAATATAGAAGGAATAGAGGTGGATATATACTTGATATATATAACCTAGAAAAACAGGAGACTGAAACATTGAGGTTGGTGTATATGTTGTTTACATAAGGACAAAATAATCACCTAATGAAGCTATTCCTAGACCATACTTTTATCTTTAAGGAATGAATTCTGTCTCTGTCTCTGTCTGTCTCTCTCTCTCTCTCTTACACGTGCGCGCATACACACACACACACACACACACACACACACACACACACTAGAAAGGTTACTGTGTATCAAATTTCAGGTCAGCCTGGGATACAAGAGATCCTGTCCTCAAAACTCACAAAACAAAAAGTAACATTTCGTTGATTCATTCAGCAAATAGTAGTTGAACATCTTTAACATATTATTCATACGCTGGTTTTGCCTTTGAGTGTATATTAGTGAAAAATAGGATATTTCTTAAGAGGCTGATCATTAAGCCAAAGGCTTAAAGTATGCAAATTAACATAAAAATACAATATCTGAATAATCCTTCAAAATTATGATGAATTTTGCATAGCATTATACTGAGTGACAAATTCAGAGTGCTTAAAATTGAAACATTTTAGCCAACCTTATATCCTCAGCTACATTATGAAGTTTAAATATGTGCTGCTTGTCTCTTTAAAATAATTGAGCAGAAGAGAGCTGTGGGGAAATGACTTCTGTATATTTCAATTTTTTAAAAGTAGGACTAATACCAAGGGGGTCTTATTTCTTTTGATAATAATGATAAAAAAGTTAGTAGTAGGTGGTGCTCATGAGTTAAAAGTAATGAACGATAATGTAAAAGTCACCAGGACATAACTGGTGGAAAAGACACTGATGGAAAAATGAAAAATTTTAGAAGAACTTTATATCATCTATGAAATGTTGTTTGGTCTAACTTTAAGAAATCTGGCCATGTTATCTGAAGCCATGCCATCCGGAGAAAATTTTAAATATAAACTCTACAACCTGTTTACTTATTTTGAGCTGTCGCATATTAAATTATCCCCTTTAGAGACTGGGACACGTCAGCTCCTGGAGCTGTGTCTGCGTACTTACCATCCCTACTTCTCCACCCCTTCCATTTGTTTACACAAAGCTGCTCATGAAGCTCTACCTCAGCTTGAAATAGCACTTGAACCAGGTAGTCCTTCTTGTCTGTTAAAGCAAACAACTCAATAAAAATACATAATAAATGACTTACCACTCAATGTCAAACAACATAAAAAACAGAACAGGTGACATTTTCTTATGTACTTCATCCACAAAACACATCTGGTTCTAAAAATTCTCTCTGCATTCTTGACCTCTGAGAGTCATACAGTTTTAGTATCAGCTTTTCAAAGATGATAAGCAGCCTTTAATTCTTTCTGATTTCTTTTTCTTTTCACTCCATTGATTTACAATATGGACAGAAATATGGGACATTGTTTCCTCTAACCATTTTTTAAAAAGGTTTCCAGAGAAGGCACCAGTATTTGTCTTTAAAATGTAGCACTTTCTCGTTCCTCTGTATGTTCTCTATTGTGTGTAGTATTTTAGTCTTTGAGACTTAGCCCCAAATTACTCTTTTGTTTTTTAATTTTTGTTTTTATTCTTTTGGTTTTTTTTTTAAGCCAGCTTCTAAAATATAGTCAGTTTCTACATCTTTCTGTAGTCATCTGCTTTGACATTTGTTCTAGTAGATGACAATATTGGCAACCACTTCTGGCTTCTATATCCATGCCTAGGTTTGTGATTGGCAGTCAGGGTATGGACCGGAAGTATTCAGGATCTTGGCCTTTTCTTTTTTTTTTTTTTTTCTAAAGAATTGAAAATATGACCTGACATAGATATGCCAAAGAAATAAGATGATTTTTGTGACGCTAAATAATATTACAGATTAGAGGGGGCACGGTGTCATGGTGGCCTCATGAATAAAGATACTCACAGTTCCAGATATTTACCCGGAGATTCTTTTTATGTTTTTCAAGAGAAAGAGGAGGTGCGACTTAGTGCCATAGCTTGGGGAGTTCTTTCTTCCGAAAGGTAGATTAGGTTGTACAATCATTTCTTTACTGCTTATGTTTCTTCCCATAATGCCTCTGATTATAATCACAGTAATGTTCAGCTATAAATACACATATGATAGTAAATAGGCATTCTCCAAGGTTACTACAGGAGACATTTTTACCTTACTCTGTACACATCCCTAACTAGTTCCAATGGGATCAGTCCAACTGAGGTCACTTACGTGTATGGTGTGTGTACATAGGATTTACAGTGAAGGCAGAACTAGACTGCCAAGCATATTAATACAAAAGGAAAAAGTTCAAACCCCAAACCAATGAGAATCCCGGGAGGACATCTCCTGCTGGCCTGCGTCAGGTTCATGTTTTAAATGGTTTTGAGACATTGGTATCCAAACTGAGATTCTCACCTAATCTTAAACTCATCATGCCCACTTTGAGTTTATAGTATGCACATCTAAACTTATGCTGCATTCCCACTGTATTGGTTAATCTGGTACTGGGAGTTGCCATGGGACATGACTCTAGGAATGTCAATGAATGGGGTTCTAGGTAAAATTAATGGCTTCAAAAAGAGTTACCATGATTGTACATGTACTACACCATTCCATGGGCTAAGATCCTGGGATAAAGGAGAATGGCCGAATTCCAGCATCTCTCTCTCTCTCTGCCTCCTGACTTCGGATATTGTGTGACCAGCTGATTCAAGCCCCTGCTCCCAAGACTTTCCTGCTTTCAGGCACTGAACCATGGAACTGTCGACCAGAATCACCCTTTTCTTCCTTAAATCACTTTTCTCAGGGTGTTTGTCTCAGCAGCAGATGGGTAATTAAGATATATTCACCATTCTGACTATGCTCCTGAAAATAACCAAATTACATAAGTTGTACATCTTGGACCTTCTTTGATTTCTAGTTTCCATGTCAAATAATGATACAATTTCAGATCTGCTGACTCAGCTGAAAGAAAAGCACTACTAACTGGAGATAGACACAATTTTCAATCTAAGTGCTTAGATCCTGTGATAACTTGTCAATGACAGGCCTTTAATTTCCTGGAGCTTCCAAGGACCAGAAATTGTAAGTTCAAAGGAGTTGCATCATGCCTCATATTCGAATTTTTATTTGAATCACCATCACTTAACTAAATTTATACAAATTCAAAACAGGAATTTGGGGCGTAGCTTTTCTTTATTCTTTCGGGTCTTTATTTATTTATTTATTTATTTATTTATTTATTTATGATCTTTTGGGACTCTTGCTCAGGAAAGCTTAACTTTAGAGTATAGTATTGGACATTAAACCCTTACTGTTGTTGGGTTTAACACAAACCATTTTGTTGTTGAGTAGAGAAATATTACCTAAAAGCCAGAGTTATAGATAAGAGTGCTCTGTGTTACCACTCATGCAGCATATAAACATCAACTCCAAATTAAACCAGCTCGATTCCAGAAGAGTGTGGCGCAGATGGCAGTAACATAAGGTTTATGAAAACACAGAATGCGGCATTTCTAACAAACACACTTGCTTCCAACTTCTTCTTATATAAATAAGTTTTGTATAGTTTAATGTTTCCCCACCAAAGTTTCTTTCAGCAAACAAACAGCTTTTCTTCTTCTTTGGGTCCCTCCCAGACATTGAATTAGTATATGAAATGTATACTATAGAATTACCAAAATCCTGTAATTGTTCATTGTTACTGCCTCCAGCTTAACTTTGATATAGAACATTTTCTTTAAGGTTTTGATTCCCCACCCCAACCCAACTCTTATTAGCCCTTTTCCCTTTTCTACTCTTTCTCTCAAGAGCTCATTTGCTAGGAATGTAGTTCAATAGAACAGCAGCTGGTGCTCTGTTGTTGGTAACTACTGAGTATAACACCAGATTCTATTTTTATTCCATAGGTAGCCAGCTGTCTTGAGTCACTCTACTGTTTCAAGGTTTTCAGAAGTTCTCCCTCATCAAGGATTGAGTTCTTGCAATGTTTCCTACCAGGTAGAAACAGTGTTCCCTGGTCAACTGAACTCCAGGAGAGGCTGGTTTAAGCAATTATTCTCCAGAGACCCTGTAAACATGATACTTTTGGTCAAGGACATTTGAGGCTTGGTAGAGCTTTCTGGAGATGCACAAGTCAATAACTGGCTCTAGAGACCTGCAGAAACTCAGTGCTGTGTAAACAGAGCCAAGGACAGTGCGCTAAGGAAGGGAAAGGAAGGGAAAGCACCAGCTCAGATGTGGGTGGGAGTCTACGACAAATGATCACGACTCTTATATGAGGCTCGTCTGCCTATGCTGTCCCTAATCACACAGTTGTCCTAGGACGTGTACACACGAAGCTGCATCTCTTAAGACTTTTACCTGTTTTTGAGTAATTAACAAAGTGATGTGATTACAAGAGTAAGAGATCTTGAAGGGAAACTTCCAAAACCACAAGTTTCCACAAATCAAGTCCCACTGCGTTCAAGTAATGTCAGAAATGATTCAAAGCCAAGCTCTTACCCCAGAACTGCTTTGGAAATGCGAAAGGACATACTGTCATGGTTTGGAGACTTTAAAACTTTTAACATCATGTATGATATTTTAATAATAGTAAAATGTGTCTTGATAAAATTTCAGAACTAGATTACCCCAAGTCAAACTAATGTTATATTAAAATGTTCATATAGAGACCTAGCTCAGCCTTTTTTGTTTGTTTGTTTGTTTGTTTGTTTGTTTTTGTTTAGTTTTTGTTTTTCAAGACAGGGTTTCTCTGTGTAGCCCTGGCTGTCCTGGAACTCACTTTGTAGACCAGGCCGGCCTCGAACTCAGAAATCTGCCTGCCTCTGCCTCCTGAGTTTGATCTCTAGAAGCCGTCTTTTAAAGGGCAAACATGATACTTACGTGCATAATCGCATCGCTGGGCAGCAAAGACAAGCAGATGCATTCTGGTGGCTCACTAACCAGCAATCTACCTTACTGGGTGAATTCCAGGATAGTGAGAGGCCCTGCTTTAAAAACCCAAGGCAGATAGCATCTGAAGAATCACACTTAGGGTTTTCGTCTCTCTCATGGGTATGTTCATAAAAGGTGTAATTATGAAGTCTACATAAGTTTGCAAGGTCCCTGTTGGTTTTCATTGTTGAAAATTAATTTATAGAATTAGAAGATTTGTTTCTCCCCATTCACCACAATTTACATTTTTGTGCATTAACTGTATATCAGTCATTTTCAGTATTAGAAACACATAAGCAGTTGGTTTCTCGCCCTTATGCAGTGTAGAGTGTACTGGGAGAGCACATGCAGTGTGAGGCTCCTGTCCAGCAGAGTCCAAAGAAACAGAGTCCGAGAAATCAAAACTTAGGTGTTAGATGAACTTTATCAGAATATGGCATCTAAATGGCAATGTTGTGATACTCAATGTTTTGAGGGACACTTGGATGATAGCTTTGGGCTAAAGAGTTCACTACTTAAAAATGAAGACTTGACAGGAGCAGATACTTACACTCAACTGAAGTTGGTGACCCCCGGGTTCGAATTAGGGAAAGGCTAGAAGAAGTTGAGGAGGTGGTAACCCCATAGGAAGACCAGCAGTCTCAACTAACCCAGACCCCTGAGATCTCTCAGACACTGAGCCACCAACCAGGCAGCATATAGGAACTGGGCCAAGGTCCACGACACATATATAGCAGAGGACTGCCTGGTCTGGCCTCAGTGGGAGATGTAACTCTCTCAGGAGACATGAGGCCCCAGGGAGTATGACAGTCTTGTGGGGACGGGGCAACATCCTCTTGGAGACGAGGGGCAAGGAGGAATGGGAGAGGAATTGTGGGATGGAGTACCAGGAGGGGTCAATGGCTGAATTGTAAAAAAATAAACATAAACATAAACATAAACATAAACATAATAATAATAATAATGATAATAATAATAATAATAAAAAGAATGATGACCTGAGTTCAAGCCCTTCGAACCCACATAAATCCCAGGCTGTTGCAGCATTCTGTGTGTAATACCTGCTCTGGAGGGACTGTCACAGTGCTCTCCAGGGCATGGTGGCAATCTCTATCAGATGAATTCATGTGCTTTAGGTTAAGAACTGGATTGTGCTTCAACACATAAGGTAAAAATCAATCGAAGTAAATAACTGCTAATGAGCTTTAACTTCCACTCATACGCATGCCCAAGTACATATGTGTGTTCAGACATGTGAATAAACATACACATGTATGTAACAAGTGACTTCAAATTTGGCATTGAAAGTAGAGTCTACAACAGTAAGAGATTTGTGAAAGAGTGCGTATAGACAGTGTAGCCAGGAAGGAAATGTAAGGAAGTGTGATCACACACAGAAAAGAGCAAGTGAACTGAGCGTCCCCTGCTACAGTAGTTTGCGTCTTCCATAAGCCTCAGGTTTCCCAGGAAATGCATGCTTCTTTCTCCTTGTTCCTGCATAAAGACTTTGCTATCCAGCTGTAAGAATTTAAATGAAATTTATTCAAGTTTGCCTTGATTCTATACTTTGAATCCATCTGAGTTTGCTAATGGCGGTCTAACCCCTAAGCTACTGAGGACCAGCTAGGGAGTCCTTCATCTAAGCAGTTGGATAGTTTCAATATTGCTTTGCCTTCATGTGAGAAAGAAAGATGCTCAAGCTATTTTTTCCCTGCCATTCATATGAAGAATTGTTTATTATTTGCAAATATTTTCTTATATACCAATTAGCACACAAAAAAATTAATGTGAGATGTTTACAGAGCAATGTACTACCGATCTTTGCAATGTCTTCAATACAGACACATTAAGAAAAAATTTTAACATAGCCAGAGCCTTATGATAATAACTATTTTATCTCTTTTATTAAAAACCATAAGGATTACAAATAATTGCAGTGTTATTTGTAACAGCCTCTGTTTTGGATCCAAATCTCATAAAGTTTGTATTATTAGAATTGACCATTAATTTGCTCTGCATCAGTTGAATTTCTAGCAGCTTGGTGATAGAATTAAACCACCCCCAGGCAGGATTTATAAAGAGACAATTATGTACCCTTCATGTACATAATTGATGTTTTATATGTGATAACAAAATATTATATTATCGACTTAGAACTATCATACCTCCTCAGTGATTGCTCTGATAAATGTAAGCCTACATTAGCCTCATCTTCGTGATTGTTTACAATCCCAGACAGAACTGGGCACCAACAGCAGAAAATCATTTCTCAGCATAGATGTGAAAATGCACAATTTTGGAAATGTAAAATGAACATTTTCCACTCTGGAGGAAGTGAGTATGTCTGTGAGAATATGCCCTTCCTCTTAACTACACGGTGCGCATGAAGTTCCTTCTTTCAATACTACATTTCTTTTCTAATGACAAATTCCTTAATTTGAATATCATTGAGATTGGTTAAGTAAGTTTGGATAATCCCGTGGAAGAAACACAAATGCTTGTTGAACAAACATTGGACACTATTTGAGGTTAGGTACTATTCCTATGTGTATAGACCTTACCTTCTAGAAAGAATGAAAATGTTCAAGTAATAACTTATGAGTGGTAGAACTGAGATCGATAGAGGACATAAATAGGTATGCCCACAAATTTCATTTTAAATTGAATCTTTAGAGACTCTCGATCTATCTCTGGTCAGGCAATATTTGAACTCAAAGGCTGAGAAAGTAAGCCAGGCAAAATCTGAGGGAACAGGGCCTCAGTGACTGTCAAACATCTGGGTGATGGTCCGAAGAGAAACTATTTCTTTAAAGATGTGAGAAAAGCACAGTATGCTTGGTTAATTTAGAAGCAAGGGCTGGAAATTCCATGAACTGTCTAACATAGTTGTGGGTTTGCTTGTTTGTTTTTCTATTATTTTTTGTCGTTGTTGTTCTTTGTTTTTTTTTTTTAAAATTAGTTTATTTTTTTTACACTCCATATTCTATTCCCTGCCCACCCCATCCACCCTCCATCCCATCCCACACCTCCTCCACACACCTCCTGTCTCCACATGGATGCCCCCACCTCCCACCCCACCCCACTTGACCTCTAAACTACCTGAGGCCTCCAGTCTCTTGAGGGTTAGGTGCATCATCTATGAATGAATGCAGACTCAGAAGTTTTCTACCGTATATGTGTTGGGGGGCCTCATATCAGCTGATGTACGCTTTCTGTTTGTTTTTCTTTTATTTGTTTATGTTTTCCTTCTTCTGACATTGATATATTTCTATAATCTATCTCTTCTCCCAACTTCTGCCATGACAGTTCAAGTCACTGGAATTTTCATCTGGAAATTTAAAATTATCTCATAAATTATAAACCTACTTCCATCTTTGCATTCTGTTTTCAATATATGAACGAGTGGTCATTTAAAACTAAACCATCTGTAAGACCCAAGATTTGTGCCTATTGGAGATTTTTTTTGAGAAAAGTAAAGTCACTGAGAGCAGGTTATTTGAAAAATATATCACATGTTGGAAGAAAAATTAGAGAGGACGACTTCTTTGGGATTTCCATTCATCTGCCAAGCTTTGATGCAGCACACAAAACAAATGACTCAAAGATGGCTTCCCAGACAGATTCCAGATCCCGTGCCTGCTTTGTCTTTCTACAAAGTTTCCGCCATCCTAAGCAACATGTCAGTATCTCTGTCTTGTCTTCCCTGCTCCCATCTGAGTCTAGGTTCCTTAAGAGCATAATCTTCAGTTGTTTTCTTTACTGCCATAGTGTTAACGCCTCAGAATAATGTTAGTGTATACTGTGTTCTTGATACATAAGCAACATCTTAAACATTTTTTCCACTATCAAAGAATGGATCTACAAGCACCAAGGATGTATTCAGGAAGGCAGCAAGAATGTAGTTACAGAGATCTGAGCGATGGGTTTCATATGGAAATTGTATTTTTTAAAAAGTCGAGATCAATGGGCAAATTTTGAGTCTGTTTTTGTTTGCTTAGTTTGGCTTAGTTTGTTAGTTTTTTGATTGTTTTTCTCTATATTTGACAGTACTTCCTGGAAGATTGGCTATGGAGATGATGGGAGAGTCAACAAGGACTTAAAGGTTTCACCTTGATAATTTGTCTCATCTGGATTTGAACACCCCATGTAGCCAAAGGTAACCTTCGTCATCTTCACTCCATTCTCTGTGTGTTTGAATTACTGGTAAGGATCACCACTCATTACCTCTGCTATGCTGGGTATCAAAGTCAGAGCTTTGTGCAAGTTAGGCAAGAAGTCTACTAGTGTACTACATGCCCCACCCTGTTCTTTTTATTGAGAAAATAAAAAATAATCAATATTTTTCCTTTCTAATCTCTTCTATTATATTTCTAGGTTTGGAGTAAGAAAAAATCATCTCAAAATGCATATTTCTGCATAATGTTGTTTTGAGAACTTGTGCCTTGTATTTAAGAAGCTGTTTCATTTGGAATGAATTTGAATATATAGTTATGAGCTATCATCTAAATCTTTGAAACCATTTTAACAATTTTACCTGAACCACTATGGTCCATTTGTAGGATAACCCGTCTATCCCCGTATTTAAGATATTTTCATCTTTTCCTATACCAACTACATATGTGTGTGTCAATGTCTCCAAAAATATTTGCTCTGTTAATGGAATTATCCTTTGCAAACTACCTCATCCTTTTACTCATTCAGTGAGATTTCCCCTCCTTTCCCTTTTTTTCAGGGTTGTTTCGGTTATTCTCAACTCTTTACTCTCCTTCCTCCATGTCCTTAGGATTTCAATTTATTTTTTTACATCCCAACTAAATTATCTTCATTTAAATTAAAATAATGTAGTATTTTCTTAATTTTCCTTTTCCTCGCTCATGTTTTCTCTTTGGACCAGTTTTAAGACCCATTTAGAATCCATCTCTCTTTGTCTTATTATTGTATTTAGGTGCTTAAACACACTCCTTTTTTACCCAAGGAACCTTTTGTTCCCCATTCTAGACACATTAAAAGCCAATGCCCTCATTGACTTCAGCTAAACAATCCCATTCCTAGTGCCTAGAATTCACATTATACTATATTATAATTTCTATTTTTGTTTCATTATCCTTCACTTATTTGTACCTTTAGGCTTACTCACATCTTATCCCTACCCCCTCGAACATCTCCAATCACTGAAGAAGTGGAAGTCCTGTTTGCTGAGTGAATGAGTAAGTATGCTCAGACTCTTATTTTTGGTTTCTATCAGACTTCCCTTTCTCTAATGAATATATCTTGGTATTCAAAAGAAGCTTTTGTGGAATTTTTTACAATTATAGGAAGTAGAGGGTAATTTCAAACTTTTGCATTTAGTGTGAATGAGATCTCTCTCATAAATTTCAGTCAATTGAATACTGAGTTTGTTGGCCATTTGGGTTGGATTAGGAGGTATGGCCTTGTTGGAAGAGGTATATCACTGGGAGCAGACATGAAGTTTCCAATACCTCCCACCACCCTCAGTACACTTCCTGCTGCCTGTCTATGGATCAGTATGAGCCTCGGCTGCTCGTTCAGTGCCAGGCATGCTGTAATGTTCACTGCAATGATGGTGATAGATCTTTATTCCTCCTTAACTGTAAACTCCAATTAGACATTCTCTTCTATTAGTTGCCTTGGTTGTGGTAGTATTTTATCACAGTATAATACCTAATGTGTCTACTAACTAACAAGATGCCAACATAAACCTCCAAATACTACTAAACACGGGAAAGCAAAATTGGTTGTATTTTTGGTGGGAGGGGAATTAAAGAGACACCATCCCACTGTGTGCCAGATCACTGAACCAGTCTCACGTTCCTCAATAGCTGTGTTACACTATGACTTTCTATGCAATCTGTAATCAGCTTAAAACCCAGGAGTTCTTCACTGAGTGCTCCCTCTCTATGCCCACTCATGCACATTTAGACACTATTCAGATGCAAAGCTTGATCCATATATTCTTAAACTCATCTTCTTTATTCATACTATACCACAGTGAACACTGTCAATCATGAACTAATCATTTCATATCGTATCTCCTCCATAAGCCTGCAAATTTGCTAAGCAGGCTTTCTCTTTGACTCATCAGCTCCATGAGCAATGGCTGCCCAGGAGTTCTGCTACACTTATCTGGAGACATTGAGGTCCACAACTAAGACATCTCTCTTCTTAGCATCTCACTGACATCATTTGACTCTTGTCTTAATAGTGAATAGAAACAGTAAATCCTAGGTCTGAGTGATATAATGGATCCATTTTGTCACTAAAAACTGTCATGACAAACAGCTTTGGTGTTATGTCTGTATGAATTCCTCCTTTACATGCTCCTAACTATGGCAGCCTCACCTGTACAAGGTCTTTAATCTCAATAATAAAATGATTACAATAGCCTCAGGTCCTGAAGCCCACATCATCCACAAAGAAACATGCAGTGGTGCCCAGTTCCTTGAGAAAGTCTTGGATGCACCACAGTGCCAAAGAAAGCCAAAGATGCTTGCTTGGAACAAGGCCACTTTAATTAAACAGTTCCTATGCACATAGGGCTGTGAGTAGTGAAAGAGTCTATCCGTCTCAAAGCTCCTGGTAGTAGAGGAAATGCCATCTGTTCTAAAGCAGACCTTAGTCTAAGAAAATCGATGTCCAAATTGTCTGTGGTCCGGTGAGACAGTTACAGGTTCTCCGGCTTAGGTAATCCATCAAGGTAGTATTCATAGTCATACAGGGTGGAAATTACAGTCTGCAAAGTTTTAGATAGATAGATAGATAGATAGATAGATAGATAGATAGATAGATAGATAGATAGATAGATAGATAGATAGATAGATAGAAAGAAAGAATGGGAGATAAAACAGTCCAAAAGGAAGGAATGATTCCAGGGTCATTTTCACATTTTATGGGTCAGTGTCTTGCAATTCTTTTTGTCCAGCCTTCTTGATGGAGTCGTATTTTTACAGTTTGTTGAGAAAATGTATTGAAAAATGGTGGATCTGTGACCATGTTTTCTTTTCTTTTACCGTCAAAGCCCTCAGGGGCTGCATGTTTGTCTGAGCAAGCTGTCAGCCAATTAGAGTTTACTGCTGAGGAAGAAGCTGAGAAAGTTAATCCTGCTCCTTCAAGGCATAGTTAGAACGGAAATATGAATCTTAAGTAGTACACGTTATTTCATCAACTGAGAACCAAGAGAGACTGGCTAGGCAGGGAGAGGCAAGGACACTTTTAATGGGCTCATTTAAGGAGGAAACCACAGCATACCCAGAAGAAGTCACTCCTTCCCTTGGCCTGCGATGAAGGAAAAGACAGAGTATTAATGAGTCGATACTGACATTTAAAACACCCTTCTTCAGAATGGTTCTACTGATAAGAATTGCTACAATTTAAAAATCGTGCACCAGAAACCAGGAGCCCTCTCTCCATATCCAGTTCTGATGACTATTCTCTTCCCTTGCTGGGTCTTCTGAACCTTTCTGTGTAGCAGAGGTAATAATAGCTACAGTGGAATCTTTAAAGTTGTGAGGATATATCTGTTGGGAATGAAAATCTTTGGGAGCATAATAAGACATCTTTCTGTACTCCATGTCATTCACTTCTGGGCCCTGGTCTTTAAGATGAGAAAGCCAACACAAATCATTGGTTTGGTGGTGTTGTACGTGGACGCCACTGTATTACTCAAGAAAGTCTCCTGAGAGGGTATTCTTTAGTCTTCCTTTCCAGAACCTTCTGGATTGGTTTGTCTATGGTAGGAACAAATACATTTAAAGAAACAAAAGGAAAAAAAAAAAAAAACATCAGAAACAAACATACAACAGTAACAATAATAAAACTCTCTACAATATTTTTATCTTATTGATTTAACACATCTGTACTATTTTCAAGTAAGAAAATTGGCCTCAAGTGGAAGAAAGGAGTAAATGTTACCAACTAACCACTCATCTAGGTATACATATTAGGTGTATTAATCAGTAACAGGAGTGAGAGGTTATAGAGCTCTTATATAGGGCTAATCTAATGCTGACACATTTAGGAGGAAAAATAAATTGTATAAAACCCCTTCTCTGGTGTATAACAATCTAGTAAGAGTAGGTTTGTAATTGCCTAGCACATTTAAGATTGGGGAAATGATAAATGCCAAATGGTGTTAGTAGGAACCTATATCCACTGTGTAAGCATCCTATTAAACTGAGCCTTTCTCACAGAAAAGGCCTCTCCAGGCCTGGCTCTTCTTCAGTCGATCCGCTAAGCAAATGAGAACCCAAGGACTGAATTTTTATTCCCTATTTTTCTTTTATTAAAAATAGATATTTTTCATATATTATGAATATAGTTTCCCCTGCCCTGATTCCTCTGAGATCTACTTTCATATCCCTTCTCCTCTAAATCCACACCTTTTCCATCTCTCCTCAGGGGGAGGGGGAAGAGGCATCTAAAAAAAAGATAATAAGATAAAATGAAAAACAAACAAACTGGAATAGGACAAAAAAATTGAAGAAAAAAGACAAAGAAAAGGCACAGGAAACATAGATGCACACACATACACACATACATAACCATACACACAGGAATTCCCATAAAAACACAAAACTAGAAACCTTAATACCCATCCAAAGGACATGTAATATTAAAAATTGGCTGACAAGGCATTATGAAACAGAGAACATCCAAATATGTCATTGAGTTAACTTTGTGTTGGCCATCTACTGCTAGGCATATGTCTGTATCCCACCTAAGCACTGGGACTCCACCTGGCACAGACCTGTGGAGAGCTGTGTGGGCTGTCACAGCTTATGACCACTTATGTGAATTAATCCTGCTATGTTCTTGTTTTTGTTGGTGTCCTCCATCCCCTATGACTCCACTATGTTCATAGCAGCATTATTTATAATAGCCAGAAGCTGGAAA
>NC_034593.1:135627674-135636360 GCF_900095145.1 Mus pahari
GGGTATAGGGGACTTTCAGGATAGCATTTGGCATGTAAATGAAAAAAAATACCTAATAAAAACTTGGAAAAGGTTTAAAAAAAAAAAGAATGTTAAGGATGGTTTTCATCTCACAGAGTGGGTCTGAAATACAATCAGATACTGGTTGGCTACTTTTTAACACTATTGCATTAGCTCACCTTGCATGCAGATCATCATCATGGATCAGAGAACTTGTAGATATTTATTGCTCTCCTTTGGTGATGGGAAGGGCATCTTTCTGTAATGTGACCAGGCATTCATAAGGGTGAAGGTACCAACTTGACTTCTCAATGTTCAATGAGTTGTGTACGTGTTGTCTTCAGAAATGGGGCTGTATCATCAGTTTGTGGAGAGTAATCCATAGCCTGGGCAAGAGCCTGGGTTGTTTAGTGGTTTCTATAGAACCTCTTTGTCCAGTAGATGAACGAGATATAACCCATTCCTTGAGGATTGATTTGAAGGGACTGCTATGCATTCTTTTCTGTTACTCAGATTTTCAAAGTCATTTCCTTCATCTTACACCTTCCTATGGATATCCTTGGTTAAAAGACCTGAGCAAAATGACTTTCAATTAATAAACAAACAAGAACTTGTAGTAAAAAAAAATCCTGATGTATTTCTAGTTGCTTCTAATGAAGCTGGACTTATGCATTAGTCTCCAGAGAATTGTTAAGTACTGCATGAGAGCCCTGAACCTAGGGATGCTTATCTTAGGACCACATGAGCCCAGCAATGCATGGATGGGAGCTAGAGAGAAAGCCAGACATTAGGAGAAACAATAAAATTTGTGTAACCTGATAAAACATTTGTAGTTTATATCTGTAGAATTATGATGGCATGTTCATATGTGGTTACACGTTTACAACTACAAGGTCATTCTACTCACTACCATCTTGTAGATTTTATGATGAAGTTGGGACCAGAAAAAAAAAAAACACAGTAACATAATCCATGACTTTAAAAATATAGAGAGACATTTTACACTTTAATTTAATTTATTGGGCTTACCAATTTAATTTAATACTCAAATGTAAAATCACAAATCAAGGGATAATTATACTGAAAAATAGAAATATGTAAATACGACTGGTTCACAGATACTGGAAATATAGTTTCTGACAGTAACACATACTGAAAAAAGCTAAATCATCACTCTCTCTTCTAACAGGTGCCCTGTCTCTCTGGGAGCTGATCTCAGGGTTGTATCCTGAAATTCTTTCTTCTTTATATCAGTTAATGGGAAGGCGACATAATATTAACCAATAGGAAGAGCCTACAGCTCTGCACTAGTCTGCTCTCAGCCATTCTGGTTGAAGAATGCCAATGGTCCCCAGAGGCCAGTAGCCTCTATACAACACAATGCTGGGCCAGCTTTCCTAAACTGCCATTCCTTGTCATGTTACAAATATCCCCCTTTATAGTCTATTCCATCCATCCCCATCACAATTGAGCATGCACCATCAGACTTCACCAGAAGCCAAAATTGGTAAGTTAGCAATTTGGAGACTTTGAACAAAAACTTAATTTCTTTACTAATGAATTTCCTCCCCTCTAAAACAATGAAATAGCACCTGTCCATTCTACTTTATAGACATGTGAGAAAGTCTGATGAATAGATGTTGCTAATTTTTCCTTACTCAACCCTTTGTACTTCTAGAAGGTGAGAAAAGAATGTAATAATTGTGTGAAAACATCGTCTGGCCCTATTTCAGATAAGATGCTGTCTTTTAGAACAGACTTCTCACACTGTACCCTGCAGTAGTCAAAAATCAAGCAATATTCTAACATCAGTACACTTAACTTAAGAGCAGTACTACTATGCTCTGTGTACCTACTGAGAGCACAAGGAGGAGCACATGCACAGAGAAGCCAGGTCTGAGCAACAAGTAACAGAGGTTTGTGAAACCTCAGACCTTTCCTTTGTAAATAACAGACAAAGCCCATCCTTCACGGGATCTCAGAATACCCGAATAAGATAAGGAAAGCCCATTTATTCAAGTCAACAATGTAGGTGATAAGGCCTCTCTGGAACCTGGTACCTGTGAGTTCATTTGGAATAATAATGAACCTATGTGTGTACATTCAGGAAATACTTGGATTTTTCTTTAACCTTGGGCTGGGTACTTTACTACGGGATATTCATTCACTACGGAAACTATAGCTTGAAGACTAACAGGCTAATTACCTTACTAGTTAATCTGCTTTGCTTTTTGTGTTTTGAATCAATGTAAATCAGTAGGAGGGAGTCTTCATGCATTTTCCTGGCAATAGAGAGAGCATTTATAATTTCACTCATTTTTGAAACTTTTCTCACATTCAAACAGTAAAAAAAAAAAGATGGGTAAGTTAAAAGAGATGAGTGAACTCTTGGTATTCTATATCCCACATACTCTTTATTCCTTTAGTTTTATGGATAGCCACAAAGTTGCATTCTACACACACACACACACACACACACACACACACAAAACAGTCCTGCTCATTAGCACATGGTCCATGAGAGCCTACAACAGATCACCAGGCCTCCTTCAGAAGGTTCCAAATTAACTATTTTCAACAAAAACACAAATTAAGTAGATTGATAAATTCAAACAACCTTGAAATTTCACTAGCAATACCTAAGGTTTATCCACACAGAATATGACTAAATGACTGAGGGTCTTAGTAAAAGAACAGCAGGCATTACATGCACACATACTCAAGTGAGGCAATATGAAATATAGTATTGCTTCAAGGATGTTTTGGGTAGGATAGTAAGAATTCGCCCAGTTTTACTAGGATTCTTCCAAGTTTGTCCCATCATTTGTTTTTATGTTTTATTAAGTGATGTGTGAAAAGCTATGATAAAATGATATTATTTATGGCAAATATGTTGTATATGGTCAATAAGCTGAATCAGAGTTTCTCAGGCAGAGCCCCAGATTCAGTGAAATTCAATGATTTATTGAGATCTTCAAATACAAACTAGAAGTAGTATATAAAAAGGCTGTGGTCAAAAGCCTTATTAATCATAGAAGTGTTGACTTGCTGTAGGAATTAAATAAATTTAACTTTTATAGGGTGTCTCCCACAGCAATATCCTTCAAGGATAAAACATATTCCATGTTGTTTTAGCTCAGCCTGAGCTAGCAAATGTGGTATAGATCAGGCCAAGCTCAAACTCTGCCTAAAACTAGCAACAGAGTGCATATCTAAGTAACAGATATTTAATATTAACATGGCAATCAGTCGTGAGTACCCATTTCTGAACCTCCATTTGCAGAGCCATAAGCCTTGAACCTCCTTCTTGAAGAACCTCAGAGTCTGACATTTCTGTGATCAAACTGTAGATGAGATTTCTGAATCACATCATCATAAAGATAAGAAAATGGGAAGTTTAAGATTTTCAACCATGAATACATAGACTATAAATTATACATTATCCCCCTATTCTCCATCAGAGAAATGTGTTTGATTTTCTTCTAGCTCTCTCAGTTCTGTCTCATCAATGATAATGAAGAAATGTGGTAAAAAATTTTAAAATATGCATTTCAGTCTTCTGGAAAAACTGTCTACAGAAAACCAAACTAACTAGACCCCTAGTTCTTAGCACATCCAATCACAGAAATTGATACAGCAAAGATTATTGTTTACCTTGTATCCCATCCTTCCTGACAGGTATAAGTGATGACTAGAAGAAAGGAGTCAGAACCCCAGTGGTTTTGGCAAAACTATGACAAAGTCTTCTAAGTATGGTCCCAAGAGTGACTTCTCCCTCAAGACAGGGGAAAGAGTTTTTGCCTTGTGGACCACATGAGGTTGTAATAAACTCCAAAGAGACTCTCTTATCGGTAAGAGTGCTTTGAATACTACAGAGGTTACAAATATGCCCCTTTCTATTTCTTCCAACATTTATGTTGACAGCTGCAGTGCAGGTCACAGCAGGCGCTGGGACAAAGATGGACTGAATAGGAAGAAAGACCTTATGTTCACACAGTCCATACATTCAGGTTCGTATCTCTTCAAGAAGCACACAAAACTGTCACATTATAGGATCTCTAGGACACTGCCAAACATGGTGCTGAATCCTCCTCCTCAACCGGACTAGATTTAGAATCACCCCAGGGACACATCTGTTAGTGTGTCCCTGAGACCATTTCCAGAAAGAATTCTCTAAGGAGGGAAAGAGTGCCCTGATGTGGGAGGCGTTGTGCCATGTGTGGCAGTCCTAGAGACAGGAAGCTGATCACCAACATCCATTTCCTTCAGCTTCCTGATTGCAAATGAAATGTGAGCAGGATCCTCATCTTTCTGAAGTTAAAATTCCCCCACCACGATGGAATGTATTTGCTTAAACAGTAAGCCAAAATAAGCCTTTCTTCTGTTCGGACACTTGTCAAGCAACAAAGCGTGGCTCGCACACTGCAGCATAAGGGGGTAGCACTGGCTGACTTACCTCTGTGCTGCCTCTGTCTTAGAGACTAATATCCTTTCTTTTCCAGAGGGCCCCAGAGGTCTAGGCTAACATCTAGACTCTCAAGGTTTTATCGTAAGACTGAGAGGAGTTTTAGACAGTCTTCTCAGGACAAGATGGCAGAACTGAGCTTGGGAATCTTGGGACTCTGAGCTCAGACTCAATTGACAGTGAAGACAGTGTGGGGATCTGAGACATGGTCAATTTCATCTAACCCTCTCTAAGAACAGACAAGTGATGACAGATATTGTTTGTTTGTTTGTTTTACCAAAACCATTTGTGAAAGATTCGTGATTCATACTTTTTGTTTCTTTGTGAGAGAAGCAGTATTGCCGGTCTTAAGCGGCAACTGGCCCTGTTAGGAGAACCAGTGCCCAACCAGGAGGAGACTTTGAAATGAACTTGAGCCCTCCCCCTCACAGTGCTCAGCGTGAGGCACAGCTCACCTGGGACTGTCAGCAAAAATTGGAAATGATGTGGATTTGAGTGCTCACTGACTGAGTTAGAAATAGTACTGGCCTTAAAAAGCAAATTATGATACCGCAATAATCCCTATCAGTTGTAATACAGGAAACTTGACTGTTTCCAAAGTAAGCCCTGCCTTATTTTCAATACAGCAGGATGTCTGTGGGCCAGAATGTGGTTCCATGACAGGTGGGAAGAAGGAAATTTACACAGGAAATTTTAGAACAGCAAAAGAGGAGGTTCTGGGCATTGATTTGATATTTTTGTATGATTTAGAGGCCAGATAGAAACTAGAGGAATAAAAGGACAGTCTAATATTCACTTTACAGTCTGCTAGGTACCCAGTCGGCATGCAGCCATCTCTACACTGGCTGATGATCCTTGCGGGATTGTTTCCTTGAGCCTTCAGGAAGCGTGTGAGTTTGTCCACTGAGACTGTTTTACAGAAGGTATGCTCCAGCATGCTAAGACAGCATCTACAGGAGAATGAATACATGGATATCCAAAACATGCTAATAAGAAATTCTAAATGTGCACACGTATTCATGAGAAAAGCAAACAAAAAGGTCATCACATTTATGTTCTAAAATCCCCTAATGATGCTCCTTTATAAGAATGCATACATATATAAAAAAAAAAAATCAAACAAGAAAACAAATTAGTGTGGATGCTGAAGAAGTCTTAAATTGATAATTCACTATGAAAATCAGGGTGAGTCCAATCTCTACTTTTAATAACAAAAAGGATAGTGTAAAAATCCACATCGAATTTACAGCTAGAAATTTCTTTAGAACTGAGAAACACAACTCCCATTGACTGAAATATCGAAAGGAAATGTGAGCGAGCGAGGCAGCAGGTAAAGGCTTGGGCATGCTCCCTGAGGGGTGCACAGGAGCATCAGACACTAGGACGGTAGGAGCTCTCTGCTAAATGGAGCAAGACCTAGTAGGAGCCATTCGGTAATGGAGTAAGAATACAGAAGATTGGGAGGGAACAAGTGTCAACATTTGTTTAGTGATCTTCAATTTAGGGAGAGTAACTCACGTCCACACATTAGTCATCTGGACCTGTGTGTGTGTGGAAGAGAGAGAGAGAGAGAGAGAGAGAGAGAGAGAGAGAGAGAGAGAGAGAGAGAGAGAGAGAAATATCAAACCGGAGCCATGTGCAGCAGAAGGCTGCAGACAAAGAGAAGTGCTGGTCCTGCTGACCCCCCTCCCCAGGCCTGTCTGCTCCTGCAAAGCCCGCAGATGTTCTCCTTCGGAATCTCCTCTGCTTCCCTCGGTGACCCCTTCCCTCACACTGATTTTGTTTTTAACTTTCTTTGACTACCCGTCTCGGCCTCCTGACTTTCTTGTAACTAACACCACCTCCCTGTCGGCATGGCATCCACTTGAAGATTATTGCTTTGCACGGGCGTCTGAGAACTTCCTCTTTCCTGACCCTGACAGCTTCCACTCAGCGTTGTATATTTAGAAAAGGGAGGAAGGGCAGAGGTGTTCGCACAGAAACATCTGGCTGGTGCCCATTTCTTCACGTTCACTCGGAATCATTTTCCTTGAACTACCCGGGCTGTTAGAGGGAGTCTAATGTTGCTCTTCAATGAAAACCACCTTTATATGTGTGTGGGGGGAGGGGGGGAGTCACATTTATATTTACATAAAGACTTCTTATGTGGGAACTGAATGTTTATGCCCAAGTAGCCAAGGAGTCATAGGGCAGACAGAAGACAATTACCTACCCAGAGTGAAACTTGGGGCTGTAAGTCAATAGGCACAGCACCACACCACTCGCCTAGAATGAAGGGAGGAATTTTCTTTGGGTTGAGTGTCTGTTTCCTGTTCTGATAATTAGCGCCTGCTCCAAATTTGGATGTGAATGCCGCATGCGAGTCCAGCATCTGGCGTCCCGAATCAAAATGAGCCTAGAAGACTCCATATGTGATCAGAAACCGGGAAACTTTCTGGCTGAGGTTTTCATTAGGCAAATGAAAGCTTTAGGGTTTCATCTTACTTCAAAGACAAGATCCTTCCAGAAGTATATCCTGTTGTGCTGGCCGTGAGGATATTATGTTAACAGCCATGAGGCCCAGAGCCGCAGAATGGAGCATCGACTTCCTTGCCGTGGAATATGAATAGTTAGGCAGCTCTTGTGATTTTCTTTTTATGAAATTTAAGAGATGATTAAAGTATTCTTAAAATTCTCAGAAAGTTTTCCAAACTATGTTCCCAACTTTGTGACTGGGGGGTGGGGGGTGGGGGGGGAGTCCTGCCACTACTACAGGACCCAGGGAGCCTGGGCACAGGTCGACTCATTTGCCACAAGCAGCTTCTCCAATACAATCCTTCCAACCCTCACTGCACTGCGCTTGCCTTTCAAGTAACTATCGCCAGCTCCTTTCACTCATGCGGACTGGTGCAATGGAAGACTGTCCTGGTTACCAAGTGCTCCCTAGTTCCAGGAAGCCAGACGAAGCCAGAAGCCCATGATCGGCCCTTCACCCATTTTTCCAAGATTCTTCCCGAGCCTTTCTCATTCTGTGCTGATTCATGCGGATCTAGTTCCCAAGCCCTCCTCCTCTGGCTATCACTTAGACTTGGCCAGGCAAATGTAATAGCACACCTTCTGTAGTGTGTACCAACCTCTGAACCTCATTTGTTGCTCCAAGTTTCAGGGACACCTCGGTGTCAGTCACTCTCATACAGACAGGTCTCTGTTCCATGGGTTGCCTTTGACCTGAAGCTACAATTAAGCCACTTACTCTCTATGGGGTTTTTTCAAAAAAATGTGGGTGAGTGTAGCTCACTCCATGTCCAGTTTTATGATTTTCTTTATCTATCGGCTTCTCAGCTACTCACTCATCTATGTTTCTTACTCTGATTATTTTTTTTTTCCGTTTTAACTCTCTAGGATGGTTCCTGATTTCCTGTTTGAATATTGACTATGATAATGAATAACCTTTAATCCAAACAACACACTTATGAGAAGGTGTCCCTATATCACAAGGTAATAACATGGGATTGCAAAGACATGAAATGTTAGAAGTGCATATACAAGGTTGTATGTGTGTGCATCACAATTAAATAATAGAAAACAGTAAATTTTGGAGGCACACTATGAGCTTTGTATTCCTTTTTCTTGGAATTTATATTTATGGTTTCTTCTCATACACAAGCATAAGCTTTGCCTATAGATACAGTTCTTCATGGTTGGAAAAATAAATACCATAGTAGAATAAGAATTTCCTTTGGCAACTCCATAACTAAGTATAATATATTCAGATGATATTCATCCTGAGTCCCCAGGACGTTCTAACATTTCTCTTTTAGTGTCTGTCATCTTCCACTAATTACTTCTCCTCCTCCTCCTCCTCCTCCTCCTCTTTCTTCTGTTTCCCTCCGTTCTTTCTGTGAACACCTTAGTCTGGCTAGTGCTACCTATATGTACTCAAGTATACAATAGCATTATATATCACTAAATCACTATTCCTTCCTCCCTCACATCTCTTTTACTGCATAATATTATTGAATCTATATTTTCTCTGTAGCTACCATGCCTAATGGAAGGAATCCCCAGTGAAAAGACATAAGTAGAACTTTAGTTTTCCTCAACTTTTACATTTCCAAAGAGTTCCTTGAGTCTATTCAAGACCAACCTATCATTTGTCCTGAATTTTGTCACCTCCTCAACTGTCACCTCTCTCTCTCTCTCTCTCTCTCTCTCTCTCTCTCTCTCTCTCTCTCTCTCTCT
>NC_034593.1:135636849-135641701 GCF_900095145.1 Mus pahari
ACAGAGCTAAACAAAGAATTCTCAACTGAGGAGTACTGAAGGGCTGAGAAGCACTTGAAAAAATGTTCAATACCCTTAATCATCACGGAAATGCAAATCAAAACAACCCTGAGATTTCACCTCACACCAGTCAGAATGGCTAAGATCAAAAATTCAGGGGACAGCAGATGCTGTGGAGAAAAGAGGATGTGGAGAAAGAGGAACACTCCTCCATTGCTGGATTGCAAGCTTGTACAACCACTCTGGAAACCAGTCTGGTGGTTCCTCAGAAAACTGGACATAGTACTACTGGAAGATCCAGCAATACCTCTTCTAGGTATATACCCAGAAGATGTTCCAACTGGTAATAAGGACACATGCTCCACGATGTTCAAAGCTGCCCTATTTATAATATCCAGAAGCTGGAAAGAACCCAGATATCCCTTAACAGAGGAATGAATACAGAAAATGTGGTACATTTACACAATGGAGTACTACTCAGCTATTAAAACAATGAATTTATGAAATTCTTCGGCAAATTGTTGGATCTGGAGGATATCATCCTGAATGGTGTCACAGACAGGCCTCACTTTGGGTCCCCGATCTGCATGGAACTGGGTCTCTTGGTTGCAGTTGAGCGAGGATTTGGCGAATGAGTGACAGACAGTCCACAGGAGAGAGAGTGTAAAACTGAATGTATTGATCAAAATGAGCATCACATCTTTAATGAAGATCAAACAAGAAAGGCGGGGCAGGATACATCCGCAGTGACACAAAACAAAGGACAAAAGACCAGGAGGTGGCGGGACCAGGCAGCTTGAGGAGGAAGCCAGGTGCAAGGCTAGTCAATAGTTAAACCTCACTGTCAGGGGTCCCCAGTAAATCCTTGATTATGCTGTTACTTTGGGCCTAGTGTAAGATCCTGTTTTGGGGAGGTTCTGCTAATGCAAAACCACAACCCCCCTACTTCCTAAGCTTTGCCCTGAGCTTGGGTGTTCTTTGTGATGCTTAATCCATTTCACCTGTCTTTACTAGAAGTGAATTCGAATGTTAATGAATATGTAACCTTCTTGCTGAATTTCGAGCTCCTGGCTTTAAGGAATTTTTAGGACTTTGGAACATTAGTGGAAACTTCACCTATGGTAAAAATTCAATCTTTAAAGGCATTAATAATATTGAAAGAGAGCATACACCATACTAGCATGCGGATAGGGTTCGTGTATATAGATTATTGAAAATGCCAGGACTCCAGAAGGCTGAGCCTCCTTGAGACTCCTTTCCTCAGGACTATTTCAGGTTTTCAGACCTGTCGCAAATCACTACTGAAGTGGGCATTGGCAGTGAGGTAACCCAATCACAAAAGAACTCGCATGATATATGCTTACTGATAAGTGGATATTAGCCCAGAAACTTAGAATACCCAAGATACAATTTGCAAAACACATGAAACTCAAGAAGGAAGACCAAAGTGTGGAAACTTTGTCCTTCCTTAGAATGGGGAAACAAAATACCCATGGAGGAAGTGGCAGAGACAAAGTTCCGAGCTAAGAAGAAAGGATGGACCATCCAGAGACTGCCCCACCTCGGGGTCCATCCCATAATCAGCCACCAAATGCAGACACTATTGCATATGCCAGCAAGACATATGCAATATGAAAGGACACTGATATAGCTATCTCTGTGAGGCTATGCCAATGCCTGGCAAATATAGAAGTGGGTGCCCACATTCATCTGTAGAATAGAACACAGAGACCCCAATGGAGGAGCTAGAGAAATTACCCAAGGAACTGAAGGGGTCTGCAACCCTATAGGTGGAACAACAATATGAAGTAATCAGTACCCCCAGAGCTTGTGTCTCTATCTGCATATATAGCAGAAGATGGTCTAGTCAGCCATCGTTGGGAAGAGATGCCCCTTGGTCTTGCAAACTTTATATGCCCCATACAGGGGAATGCCAGGGCCAAGAAGTGGGAGTGGGTGGGCAGGGGAGCAGGGTGTGGGGGGTATAGGGGACATTCGGGGTAGCATTTGAAATGTAAATGAAGAAAATATCTAATAAAATAAGTTTAAAAAAAAGAAAAAGAAAAAAGAAAACAAAAGAAAAAAAAGAAAAAAGAAAAAAGAAACAATGTTCTCCCTGAGCCTCCATCACAGATTCCCTCTGGTCTTTCAAGTCTCTCGACTCCAGCCTCCACATCTCTCCTTTATTTCCTGGGCTGAGCCATTGCACATCTATCTTTATCAGCCTACTTCTTTGCATCTGACATTGACAAACTCGTCACAGCTTCATTCCCTAACACCTGCTATTGGAGGACCGTTGTGCTGCATCGCACGTGGCTGCAGCTTCTAGTTATGTAATTCATTTCCTTTATCTGTTTATCTTTGGAAACCAAGTCTCTCTATGTAGTTCAGCATACCATCACACTTATAAACCTTCCCCTTCAGCATTTCAACAGAACCACCATGCTTGGCTCTTCCCATGGATTTAGCATCTCAGTGTTTTAAAATTTTCCAGCTTATAAATCTGCCTACTTATTGTCATATCTACACACACACACACACACACACACACACACACACACACCAGCTTCTTGCCTGAGATTCATTAGGATTCCCACCTGGCCCACTCCTATTATCACTGGACATATTCTCACTGGAAAGATCTCATTTGTTCTTCAAGCTTTCAAACACTACTTAAATGTTAATATTCCCAAATGGGTATTTACAGCACAGACTCTCCAGATGTTTAGCATCATTATCATAAAGCCTGCTAACCATCTCTAACACATTTCTAGAAAGCCCTGACCTCATAGCTGTTCCCTTCTAAAGTATCAACTTCAGAACATCTGCATCCCATGTACGTAGAAGATGAGAGTTTCCATAGTTCTTTCCCCTGATGGTGAACCTTCAGTATCAACCCAATGGAATCTGCAGTCACCATGTAAATAAATCTCTGAGAACACGTATGGAGGATTATCTACATTAGATTAATCAAGGTGGAATAACTAATCCTACATGTGGGAAGTGAAATTCCCTTGGCTGGAGTCACACACTCAATGGCAAGGAGAAAGAAGTCTAAGCAGGAGTGTTCATCTTCCTCTGCTTCTTTACTGAGGACATGGCCCAGCTGCCTCAAGCTCCTTATGTCATCTCTTCCTCACTATGATGCAAAATAAGTAGAATATTCTCCCTCCCCGACTCTCAGATATATCTAGTCTGGCCTGTTCCACATGCCTCACCTGGACCCTTCTCTATCCATGCTGTGCTCCAGCAACTCCTATGAGAGATTTCACTCCTATGCAGGGTCATGTCTTAAGCTTCTTTTGCTTTTGTTCTCTCTTTCTTTCTACTTCATCCTCTTTCTCTCTCCATCTTGTCTTCTAAGTACCGTGAACTCTTTTAGGTTCATATGTATAGCATGCTTCCTATTACCAAAATCCTTGCATGATTATACTATCTCTCCAAACTACTAATTAATGCCCAGTCAACTCTTGGCTATCTTTTTGATTGCTCTGTAATTTGATTTCTTCCACAACCCTTCCTCACGTTATCACTGCTGCTCCATTACCCACCAATAGTATTTGCCTTGTTCTGATTGTGTGCACTTTGTGGTGCTGTTCTATGAGCTAGTGAGTACAACTCATTATCCATTTAATACATCAATTCTTATTTAGTTTTCACAGTAAAGAATGAGCACACAGAAAACACTTGGAGGAAGAGCTGCTACTGTGGAGTCTTATGAATCTTGGTGAACATGTCTTAGAAGATGAAAGCTCTGCAATTCTTGTCTGCTTGTTTTTGTCTTGAGGATCATCCGATGTGTTGTATCTAAAAGGACTCAGGGACCACAACATAGGTAGAATGAGTAAACTGCTCATTGAGCAAGTGTAAAGACCAGAGTTCAAAACCCAGAACCCACAAATAATCCTTTTGTGGTAATATGCACATGTAATCCTAGTGTAACGATGACATTATGGGATGTGGAGACAGGAGGAGAATAGCCAAGGGCAAGCTAAACCAGTTTGTGCAGCTGTAAACTACCAAGAATTCCTATTTCAGATAAGATTGAAAGTAAGGCCAGAAGTTATCCTCTAATCTCCACATGCACACCAGGGCATGCAACATGCCATAGAACACACATATGTATGCATGTGTCTGTGCACACCAGAGACAGACAGACAGATGGCAGATAGAGAGATGTACAAAAAGAACTATAGAAAAATCCTGCATAGTTTTTATTGTTTCACCTCTAAAGTGAGGATTTCTTCTTCTGTGATACACTGATCTTGGCGTAAGGTCCTTTCTGCTGTACCTAATTGCTGTGAGGCTCATGCTTATTCTCCATCACCCACAGGTTCTTCAGTGTCTTTTCAGACATAGCTTCCTTTCTCATTGTTAGCTGAGTGGCACCGGAAGAGGAGCAAGCATGCACAAATGACTAGAAATGAAATGTGCATGGATACTCAGGAACACATAGAAGGTTAGGTTGTAATTTTAGTTTCTAAACTAAGGAAATTTCATCTACAGAGTTTCCTAGATAAACATACAAATCAAAGTCAAAATGCAGACTATAAAGAAAGCTATACTTTTAGTGTGCTAGCTGTTTAAAACTGTGTGTTTTCTCATCACCTGTCTATTTGGTAAAAGACAGAAAGAAAGAGCAACATTACAAACATAAGCCAGCACCTGGCACTATCAGAGAATTTAGAGATGCCAATTCTAAGTGACAATAGACTGTCACATTAGTGGTTTTATA
This sequence comes from Mus pahari, assembly GCF_900095145.1. Lineage (NCBI taxonomy): Eukaryota > Metazoa > Chordata > Mammalia > Rodentia > Muridae > Mus > Mus pahari. Next base: position 135,641,585 of record NC_034593.1, read on the forward strand.
TAAACTTCAGACAGTTGGCTAATCTGAGTATAGAACTGCTAAAAAATAAATAAAAAGAAAAGTCATTTTCAAAAGAAAACTATTGGCATAAACAAAGATTCTTTTTTTTTTTTTTTT
>NC_034593.1:135641756-135672699 GCF_900095145.1 Mus pahari
GCCCTGGCTGTCCTGGAACTCACTTTGTAGACCAGGCTGGCCTCGAACTCAGAAATCCACCTGCCTCTGCCTCCCGAGTGCTGGGATTAAAGGCGTGATAAACAAAGATTCTTAACCAAAATAAAACTGCCGGTGATTCTGGGGTGAGTAGTTACCACCAGGCTGGTACTGTTCTTTCCATGGGCATTTTTCATTCATTCCTTCCTTTCTTCCTTCCTTCCTTCCTTCCTTCCTTCCTTCCTTCCTTTCTTTCTTTCTTTCTTTCTTTCTTTCTTTCTTTCTTTCTTTCTTTTTTTTCAAAAAAATGTTTTGTTTTTTTTTTAATATAGAATAGAGTTTATTCAGGGCATGGGGATGGGAGTTAAGAGAGTAGTAGAGGCAGAGAAATGCAAAGGGGGGAGAGAGTAGAGCAATAGAAGATGACCATGGCCACGTGGAGAGAGGAGAGAAGGGAAGAGGAAGGGAAGAACCCAAGCGGGCAAGAGAGAAGGCAGCTGGAAGCCAGTATAAGAGTGCTGCATTTTTCATTTGAAAGAATTTTGTCACATATTAGCAGATGTTATTTCCTCTTTCTTTGTAGGTGGTGATCCGCTTTTCCTCTGTACTACCAATATCCCTTGTAAATGATAGTTAGAAAGAAGCTTCCAACAGGATGCCACCTGAGTATGAATTGTTTTATCATATGACTGCCCACCCTTCCCCAGAGGGATGCTATTTTAAAGTCTCTGTATCTGCTCTTCTATTATATGAAATTTTCTTTCTAATATTTTTGCGCATCTTTTATGCACATAATAAAGAAAATAACATAATACTGGTGTTCTATGATATACACTTATATAAGTAGATACCTTTATACATGTATTTATATATATATATATATATATATATATATATATATATATATATATGAAACAACTTCATAGCTGTTTTAATAATGAGATGGGTTATCAGATTTTCTTGGTGTTACATGAAAGTGTTTCTAAAAAGTCAACCTTAGGAATGAATAACAGCCCAAAGGGGACCGCGGAGAAAAGGCAGTTATATTATTGGGGCAGGAGGCTGCATAGGAGAAAAAAGGTTCCTGGCCCCTCCCTCTCCTCCTGGAGACACAGATGAAGGAGACCAGTCTGTGATCCACAGGGACAGACACTGAGTCAGATTCTTTAGTGATTAAAAGACACAGAGTACAAAAAAGGACTAAGGTATGGGCTGAGAATCAAGACAGATTATAAAAGAATGCAGAGAATAGGAGACTCTGCTAGCAAAGACGATGGATTTTTTTTTCTCCTCTTCTCTTGAAAAGAAGCCATAGAAAAACCAGAATAGAAATGCTTTTATCTAAAAAGAAAGACATGAATACAGGTAATTTCTGGGTCATCAGAATAACTTGGCAGCCAAACCCATCCCCACCCACCCAGAGAAACTCAGAGCTAATGACCTTGAGAGTCTCCTTTTAATCCACAGATGATGGAAAGGCCCTCAGCTGGACTGCAGATAAACAGAGATCCCCTATTCTCTTCTAAAGCATCGAGAGTGGCTCTGGGAACTCTGAGGATGGGCCAGTTTCCCTTTGGGTCCTTGGGAGCCTCTTTAGGTTGCAAAGTGGTTTTGGAGTTCTGAACGCGCAGAAGAAAGTCAGCCAAGCTTCTTGGGCCTGTGCTTCCTCACCTGTAATACAAATTAGGAAGCCTCCTGCTTTCACCGAAGATCTCAAAGGCTTTTCCAGCTGTTTTAACATATCGGAAACATCCTTTATAAATCCCAAAGGCCTCTGTTTAAAATAGAAGTTCTGACCTCAGATTCCTTTCTGTCAGTATCAAACTCAGCACTCTTATGAACAACTCCAAAAAAAAGAAAAAAAAAAAAATTCCTCAGTAGGCCAAAAAACATGTGTCCAAGAGGTTAAATGGCAAACCGGGTGTGAATTATTTAGCTGTTTTATAAACAAACACTGGCTAGGATTGAACTCTGTACAGATTCCGAGGAGGCTTAAGTCTGATTTCCTGAGACTTCTTAATGCTCTCTCTAGGACCCCCAGGGCTGAGTACTACAAAGGACTGGGGCTAAGCACCTCCCTTCCCCCTCCCAATAATCCTGAGAGGAGGCCCTGCTCTTTGTCTGGATTTGACTGACTTTTTTTGAGTGACACTGGAATGCTGTAACATGCCCAGCCTTAAGGGGCAGTGCCACAAAGGCTAAAGGACAATAAAGAAAAAGATTTTTTTTTTTTTTGAAAGACAAAAATGGCCTGGAAAGAAAATAACCAAGATCCCCTCCAATGCTGTAGAGTATTCTGAGTGACAGCTAGCAAGAAGCTAAGCAGTCAATCTCAGAAGCTCTATGCACCTGCATACTCTTTCCAGCCATGAGACTCAGCCAAGCCCATTGTCCTGCAAAGAAGCATCTCAAACCCAGACCCTCTCTATAAAGTTCTATCTGCCTAAGGCCAGGTCAAGGGAGAAATCCAGGCTCTGCACCCAGTAAGCATTAAGGACACTCAAGGGTTCAGAGCAAGCTATTTCCTTTTGCTGCCTGTGTGCAGTAGATCTTCAGCAGGCTTGCCTGTGATCTTTGCTTCTCTTCTACTCTGCCTTGGCCATCTGCCTGGTCTCCTGCTGTTCTCATCTGGAGGAGCCACACAGCTCAGCAAGGAGCTATTCTTCCTTCGTGTGCCCATCACAGCACTTCAAGAGAAAGAATACTGAGATACTAGCCTGAAAAGCAAAAGGAAGTCCTTGTCGCTGTGCCAAATCCATTCCCGTAAGGGCTGCTGACTTTTACAAAAGGAAATCCTCCCCACCCTAATGAGAAGTGAAAGATATAAACACACCACATCTTCATGTGGGCAGTGCCAGAGTCTTTCCAGTACCTTGAAAAGTCACACACACACACACACACACACACACACACACACCCCACAACATGGACCTGGCCCCTATGGCTGCTGATTGGTTTTTCAGATACCAATTTGGAGCTAGTTCACTGTTTAGTGATTCATGGTCACTCTTGGTTAGACATTACTTAGGGATCTCCTCCTGCCAAGATGAAAATATTCAACGGTGCAGGACTCTGTGTGACTGTTATTACTCATTCTGGAATTACTGTTTTATTTGATAATTATGTAACAGGATAAGATATATGAAGGCAGTGGTCCTGATGTGTAAACCTTCTGGTAATTATATCTGTTTATCAGAGACCTGCTGTTTTATTGATATTTATTCTTTGTAATTGGGTCAATATTTCTAGCTTGTGTTGAGAAACAACCATCAAAATTCCACTCACCTGTGACACCATTTTGGTATGGAATGCGGCTACTATTAATTAACTTTCAGGCCCTCAAATAAAACCTATTTTTGTGACATATAAGTTCTGTCACCTCCAACCTAGGCCACAAGAACTTGAGAGTCCATTACATGCTGGCCTATTATCATCCAGTGCCCTATCAATGACACCTTTAATTGTTATTATATATTAAGATAGGCTTCCAAGCAACTATCAGAGGAAAAAAATGAAGGTTTTGATGAAGTACAGATTCTTAAAGTCTATGCAAAGAGAAGCCTGTGATGACCTGCTTCTGGAGCCTACACTTTAAATCTATTCTGTAAGTCTGTGGAGGTGAGACTTCATGATTTAATGGAATAAGTGTGTTTTACTCCTTTGGGAAATAAAGAAAGATAGCTACTGCCAAGTTTGGAGTCAATGCTCAATAAATACCGGTTGATTGGCTAAGTATTGACTAGAGAAGTAAGGGAAAAGTTTAGTTTATAACAGTGACTCATAATCCTCCGTTTAAATCATTTATTAAATAATTTAAAATTCAGATATAATATGGCAAATTTTTGTGACTTTGGTCATTTTCTCCTTAGAAATTATCTTTATAGCTTTAGATTTTACGGTTAAAAAATAAGACATCATTTCCACCTGGGAATGAAAAAGACTTCTCTTGCTTTATTTTAGGCAGTAATGTGGTTGACTTGTGCATTAGTTCTTAGCACACCTACATCATGTCCTGGAAATGCTTCAGAAACAAGGAAGAATTGTACATTAAAAGTCTGTAGAATTTTCCTTTCTATGAAGTTGGGGTCAAAAGCACAAACCATCAAAAGTTTTAAATGCTGACAAAAATGTTTAAATGAAGAATTTTTCTATATATTTCTATTTTGTTCCTGTCTGTCCCCAATGCTAGGCCAAACCTACTGTGATGCAATACTCAAGCCTTACAGCCAGTCTACTTCATAAAGCTATTACCAAGTCTATAGTATAACAGAATTTGTCATTCACATACCAAAGGCATTTATTGTCATTCCCTTCAAAAAGTAACTATGTTTTTAAAAAAGATATTTTCTTTATTTAGATTTCAAACATTATCCCCTTTCCTGGTTTCCCCTCTGAAAACCCCCTATCCCATCACCCTTCCTCCTGCTTCTATGAGAGTATTCTCCCACCTATCCACCCACTCCTGCCTCCCCATCCTGACAGAAACCAAAGCTACTTGGCATCATCAGAATCCAAAGTAACTATTCCTAAGCAGAGATGCTTATAACAGCCATATCTATACGGCACCATTCTCATGCTCACAAGCTATTTGGTGCTTATGAAGCCATCATGGTGTGAGAGAAACAAGACGACTATATTTTAGTTTCAATCCTGCCCCATCTATATAAGTATTCTTCATAAATCCATCCATCATTTGTCCACAATTCTTTTGTTCGGTATTTCTGAGGTGGAAAAAGGTCTCCTTCAACCCAGATATCATCCGTGTGCTGAAATCTTTAGTGTGTCATTACTATGGCATTGTTGCTTGTAAGTTAGGGTTTAATCTGTACCTCCGAGTGCCATTTTCAGATGAGTACGCTTATATGTAGAGATGATATCTTTAAAAGTAGTGCATATGGCGTTTTTGACATGCATGCAGTCAACTCCTATATTCTACCCAGCCTATCAGAGATTGAAGACATGTCAGTCAGTGAAATTATTAAAGATAGGGAGTTTCAAACATTGCATTCCTTAGAATGAGATTTTGAGGTAGGGCTTAACCCAAAGAGACCATCTGAGACTGCCTTTAGAATTGAAAGGAGAAAAGCAGAATAAGACAGAGAGATCATGAGCTACAATAAAGTCTCAACACCTATTCTATCCTGCCCTACAGGACACTTTAAAGATCTAGGCAAGATTCAGAGTTGTGCTGAGTTCAACTGTCTCTTTCTCTATTCATCTATATTTGGATTCAAGAAAACCTAGGAAGTGACAACTTGGGCAATTCAGATCACCAGAGCCTATGCAAGTCCTACTAGAGGCTATTACTTGACCCTTTCAACTGGAAGCCCTCTCTTTATTTGTATGGGAACTCACTATAGTCCCCAAGATGAATATTGGTTTGGGTATAAAAAAGTATTTCTATTGAATGTAAAGCAGATTAGCCAACTATTCTCAAGAGGCAGTGTGTGGGAAGGTTGTTCCTAAGAAAGTCAGGAATTGTACTTTTAGTATGAGAAGCTGGTTCTTCAAGATCACTTTTATTTTATTTATTTATTTATTTATTTATTTATTTATTTATTTATGTATGTTATTTTAAAAAATTATCCTTGAAAAACACTCAAATAAGCACAGTAACGTCTCTACATCTATTAAGTGGCTGATCATCTAGGTAGCATCTTGAGGACAGAGAACGCCTCAGGAGCTATGTCCATGAACAGACCAGTATTTCACAGTCAGTCCTTTGGACATTTACCTATTTATTTGTAAGTGTGAGTCCATAGAATCACCATTAGTTTTGGAATCAGAAATGGTTCAAAGTTCCAGTTATGGCCCTCAAAGTACATAGTGTATGTGTGTGTGTATGCGCGCGTGCACGCGTGTGCACACACATTCCCATAGATATAGACATGTCCACGTTATACAAATTGTATAAATAAGAATATTTTAACTTATAAAATATATATTGAAATTAGTTAACTAGAGAAAAATAATAGCATTATAGAATAGACTAATATACTGTGGAAATAATACCTCTTTAGTAAATATGTCTTTTATTTATTATATAATAAATTTCTTTCCATTTAATGAATAAATGTATACATGCTAGCCTTTCTTAAGTGAGATATACCATATAACCTAGATCTAGAAGACCATACTTTGCAAAGGAAAAAGTATATTTACAATTTAGGTGTGTTTCATTACATCATTCCCCTTATGGTGGTATGAAGGAAATGCCAAAGGAACAGAGAATAGTGAGGCTGTCTCTACCAATAAGCCATACAGGTTTTCAATAGCAATATTATCCTTGAATTGATAATCCCAGATAAAAAGAAGCATCAGAGAAGTAATGATGGATTTCTTTGCATATTGTGATGGTTTGGATGAGAATGAACCTCATAGGCTCTTATATTTGCATGCTTAGTCACCAGGGAGTACAACTGTAGAAACTGTAGCTTTGTTGGAGGAAGTGTGGCCTTGTGGCCTTGTTGGCAGAGATATGAAACTGGTAGGGGGAATCAAAGGTTGCCAAAGCTCTAGCCAGGCCTCTCTCTCTCTCTCTCTCTCTCTCTCTCTCTCTCTCTCTCTCTCTCTCTCTCCTCTCCTGCTGGAATGCCATGTCTGCCTTCTTTTCACCATGATAAATGTAACAAAACCCCAAATTAAATGCTTCTCTTCATAAATTGTCTTGGTCATAGGATTACCTCACAGGAGTAGAACAGTAACTAAGGCATAAGTCTTCTTGTGTTTGGGGCAGTTTGGGTTTGGTTATCAATAGAATCAACCCACTGAGTTTTAGTCAATTCTTATATCTCATCGTATGCAGTATACTAGTATAGTTTAGGCAAGTTAAGCAGATTTCTTTTTCTGGTTCTTCTACTTGGCATTCAAAACACCACATTTTCTCATCCTTCACAGTTTCCTCTCAACCTCTGCTGATAGACATTAATATCTTCTTCTCTGTTAACAACTACAAGCCCAGAATGCTCCATTCATTGTGGCCTCACCTAAATGGATGCTCATTTCCCAAGTAATCTCTTCTTGCCCTTTGCTTGCAAATAGCCTCTGTGTTCTTGGTATTCTATGATTCACCAACTCTTAGAGATCCCTCACGACATGAACAGGTTAACACCAGCAGCATTACAGATCTCCACCTTGCCATTCACATGAAGCTTGGTCTCCACCTTGCCATTCACATGAAGCTTGATCTCCACCTTGCCATTCACATGAAGCTTGATCTCCACCTTGCCATTCACATGAAGCTTGGCGCATTCTGCTTTCAGTGGAACTAAGTTCTTATGTGATCTTTTAGAATGGTTTTCTGAAATGACCCTGACCTAACCTCAATTCACAGACTCTTAACTTGGATTGCTGTAGCTATCTATCCTCTTTGCTCAGTCCTTGGTTCCCCCAGAAAATGCTGAGTGGTGAGACTACCATCTGGACAGAGACTAGGGGGAAGTGAAGGCAAGCTAGAATCTCCCAGTGCCTCAGCACCTATGTGTCCCATTGGGACCTTCTTACACTCAAAACTGTTTTTTTGCTTATGCATTCCAAATTGCTCTTTTCTACCTCACTTTGGCACACCATAAAGGTACAGGGCTTCAGAAATGTGGTTGAATCTCACCCTAGCAGTCATCAAAAGAACACCATCCCAGCAACTAATATGCAAAAGTTCTGCACTCCTTTCTTCATCTTTTTATTCCTATGACTGAAATTTAGAATGGAACACAACATGGAACATGACACTATCGGGAACCAGAAAAAAAACATACTTAAAATCCTAATGCTGGCATTCGCAATATATGAGAGAATAGAAGACTTGATCTTTCATAGGTACCAACTACAAAATAGGCTTATGATGTAAACATCCCTGCAATCACACCAAAGATTAAATTATATAAGCCGTGTAAACACCAGATCCTAGTAAATAGCCAAAACTGTTAGCTTACCTGAATACCTGTGATTATGTTGAGTGAGTGTCATGCATTTAATAATGAAAGATAAACAAAAGCCCCAAATTGGAGAGAAAAATTACTGAGAGGTGAGAAAGGATGAGGAAAATAATTCATGAACTGAATGGTTGGTCCTCAGTTATGGTTGTCATGAAATAACTATAAAATTCCAAATGCCAATTCTAAAATATCCACCTTTAGGAAAGACTTTGGTGGCCACAGAAGAGCTCGAAGAAATGGCACAAGACTCACTAAAATATCGAACTTGCTTCCACATGCTTTAGGTTCCTGCGATCTCCTCTGTGGTTTAAATATTCCTCTCAGCAATAAAGACAAGAATGATGAAGGCAATGAGCTCTTCCTAGACCATAAGAAAGCCACTGTCAGAGAAGAAACACTCTCAGAAGTGAGGTACCACTGGCATTGGAGGTACCTGGGGCTTCATAGGAGACACCAAGCTTTGATGAGAGTTGAGCTAGGAGGTGGCTCAACCAATGAATGTGCTCCTTCTAAGTATGAGGATCTGAGATTTATCCTCAGAGTACAGGAAGGAAGGAAGGAAGGAAGGAAGGAAGGAAGGAAGGAAGGAAGGAAGGAAGNAGAAAGAAAGAAAGAAGAAAGAAAGAAAGAAAGAAAGAAAGAAAGAAAGAAAGAAAGAAAGAAAGAAAGAAAGAAAGAAAGAAAGAAAGAAAGAGAAAGAAAGCTACACAGAGTGGCATGAACTTATAAGTCCGGCACTAGGAAAGTGAAGTCAGGTAGGTCTTTGAGATTCACTGATCAAGAGTCATAACATATTTGGCAAGGTACATTGTAGTAAGAGAGAAAAATGCAAACGTAGGTGGTAGGTGGTGTCTAGTCTTCACATGCACTCACACAAATGCATACCCATTCATGATCACAAATACATATCTGGACTCAACTACATACATATTTACACAGACACACACAAGGGAAGAGAGACAGAGAGAGAGAGAGAGAGAGAGAGAGAGAGAGAGAGAGAGAGAGAGAGGAGACAAAGAAATTACCTACATGTTCAATGCAAGTGTTATTCAAGATTTTTCTTGAAACAAATCAAACTGAGAGAGAACCACGTCACAAAATGCAGAGATACAGTCAGAATTCTGCGGACTATCTCTTCTCCTTTGTACTATGTGAGCCTGGACTCACCCTTCAATTCTCTCTACTCCAGGAACTACCTAGCCCATGACTTGGGATGCACTAGTTGATTAGGACATGTACTGCCCTCTCTATGTACTCTATTGAGTACAAGGGAAGAAATGAGAGCATGAAAGGAAGAAAATATCAAAGGAAGCTAGCATTCAACACGCCCTTCCCTCAGCAGTTCCTTAGTTTAGTTAAGCCTAGTAAACCTCAGCCAATTCTAATAAACCTGCCTCAAAGCTTTTAACCCTAACTGGGTCTATTGGGGGAAAAAAAAAGCAACATTCTATATTAAGGTTAACACATAATGGAATTAGTATGGTCTCCAGAGCACTGACTTCTCAAGAGTTAGCAGAGGTCTAAGAAAGTTTCAGACCACGTCCTGTGATGGAACTGAGCTTTTTATAACTAAAGCTACTGGTCTCCTAATAGCAAAAGAGTTAACACATGCAAAAGATTTTTTAAAAGTATCTTTTCCCTTTCTGTCTTTATCCAGGACTTGATGGAGGCATGGAGTGGGAGAGAAAGTTCCTGGATCCACTTTGAAATGTGGTAAGTCACCTTTCTGGTTCATCGGCTCTCATCCTTAGACAAGCTCCCCGCTCCTGCCTGTCCCTTAAGGTAAAGCAAGATTTCACCTTTGGAGTCCTTATTCCTTAAGAAAATTTGGCCCTCAGACTTTACATGTGTCAGTGCATGCTTGAACGTGTTGTAGGTACATTTTCTCTAAGTACCATCACATTTCTCTCTTAGTGTTCATAGAACAAAGGCAGATTTTTGTGAGAATGTAATTTTACCTCAGCTTTCTGTAGTATGTCTTCTGATATTATGTCAAATGAATGGAAAACCAGGATGGCCCATGTTCTTACTCAATGTCACTGTGCCATCCAATACTACTCTCATTTCAGAGAGCTTTACAAGAACTAAATCAGACTGGAGACATGACTATGCTGTTAAAGGCTAAGGCTGTCAAAGAACTAAACTGCCATAGTACATGACCACTATTCACCAAAAGCCCACGCAATGGCAGCAATTGGTAAGCGCTAGCATGTATAAGCTTTAACTGAACCATTTTCTATATGCCCGATGAAAACTTAAATTGCATTCATAATCAAATGGGCATTTTTCTTTATTTAATGTGATAAACTTCTTGGAGTAAGACAGTAAAAATTAAACTAATTTGTGTTAGCATGACCAGAATATTTGATGATAATCTTTTTTCTTCACTTTCTATTGGTTCTTTGTGAATTTCTTATCACTCATCCCAAACCAACTCACCCCCCCCATATCTGCCTTCCATACTACAATTTTATTTGTGGAATCTATAGTATATTATAGTGCATCCCTCAGCAGACCCTTTTGTCCAGACTTCATTTGTAGCAAATGTTCGTTAGAACAACTCAGTTGGTCTAGTATGAGGCCTCTGGCTTCTGCCACTCTGCCAGTACTGGAACCTCACAGGGATGTCTCTCTGATATCCTGCGGTTGTCCCGTGTAGCTTTAGATCTGTAGGACCAGCGCCTTCGTGTTCCCCAGCAGTTCATCAGTGGGGGAGATGTTTGGGCTGGGATCATTCAAAGCCCTGTGACTGGGCCTGGGGGGAGTCTCATCTAGCCAGCCCACCAGCTCTCCTGCCCTCGTGCCCCTGGAGACGTCTCACCAGCAACCCCAGAACCAGGGCAAGCTCTTTATCCTGCTACCTAGGTGAGGTGCGGGCTCCACGCTCCTGAGTGCTACAGTAGGTAAGGAACAGGGCCAGCTATCCCACTCTTCCACTTACCATCCGGGGAAAGAGGCAAGGGTGGAGGAAAATATCTCTTTTGCCCATGAGGCCGACAGAAGACTTGAGGGGTCACACAGCCTCTGGACTTGTTTACCTGAGCTTAACCCCTCCCACCTACCCTGCCTCTGCAATGACATCCTGGCTCCAAAGTCAGCTCTATTGTGCTTCCCAGGCAAGATGCATGGGCTCTTCTAAGTGCTGCTGTAGATGGTGAGGTGTACAGAGAGGAGAAGGTGGTTTTCCCTCATCCATACCACCCTCGGTGGTAGGGCTGGATCTCCCAAGGTTATATGTTCCAGGTCTGTGCAGTGCCAGACTGGTGGTCATCACAGGCTAGCTCCCGATCTGTGGCCGCATGGCATGAGTCTGGTAGTCACCTAGGGTTTGCTTCTTGCCATACCCACCTGTGTGTCCCCATGCTAGAGTTGTTTGTCTTGAGTTCACTATCAGCTAGGCCTGTGTACACACAGATGGGGATCGTCTAGTCTCCAGCTCACGTTCCATCCTGGAAACTTGTCTGGGCCTGCTGGGCGCTGGACCGGTGGTCATCTCAGGTTAGTTCCCTGTCTGAGACCCCCTACCACCAGACTAGTGGTCGTCTCAGACTCTCTGTTAGGCTACTATTCAATCCTATGTTCATAGGTCAGAACATTGAATAGCCTCTCTCCTTTCTGCCACTTACTGACACACACGTGACAGGGAAGCTATACCCACAGAGCCTCTACAGGCAGATGGTTAGAGACTTTGTGCTTAATTAAAATAGGCTTGGTTCTGTTTTTCTGATTTAATTCTATTAGGTGAGTAGGATGAACCTACTATTTAGTTACTGTCTTTTCCACATTTAAAAATAATCTGAGACTATAGAGATGGCTCAGCATTTAAGAGCGCTTGCTGCTTTTTCGGACTGCCTGAGCTCTTTGCCCAGCACCTAGGCCCAGTGGCTCACAAGCACCTGTAACTCCAGCTCCAAGACACTGAAAGTCCTTTTGTGGTCTCCCTCCATAGATACCTGTCTGCAAATGTGCATACACACACATACACACACACACACACACACACACACACACACACACACACACACACACACATATAGTTTTTTATATATTTTATAATGTTTAAGTGGTAATATTGATATATTTGAGTCTATTTATGCAGACATATTATTTCAAAAATATAGTCTTGAAATCCATAGGTCTTATATTATTCTGTAGTTCTTCCAATTTTATTATAAAATTATGAACAAATCACCGTTCCTTGTTAATGCCCCATTCCAATTTTTTTTTGTTTTGTTTTGTTTTGTTTTTGCTGGCCTTGAACTCAAAATTCCACCTGCCTCTGCCTCCCGAGTGCTGGGATTAAAGGTGTGTGCCACCACACCTGGCCCCCTCATTCCAGTTTTTAAGTGAAGGCATTTAAGTAGATAACCTCTAACTTGTTTGCAATTCATATTTTAGGATTAATATTTCTGCATTCGTTTTTAATAATTATTCCTATAACTCCGAGAAATAAATCATTGTTTAAATATTTCTTGAAATTTTTAATTGAGATAGTGACTCTTAATTTTCACATTTCCAAGGACAATTTGCAGGTCTAAAACCATTTTTTTTTTATTTTAGTAATAAGAAATTGGATTGTTCTATATTTTATTTTCAATTAACCACATAAGAAGGAATCTTATTTCTTATTTTTTTATGAATTGGGCGTTGCTGCTCTCTCCCACCTAAGTTTCAAGACAATAGGATCGTTGCTGACTGGACTGCTGCATATCAGCACCTTCAGGGCAAATACACGTACCAGATGTCCACAAACGTCTCTGAGAAATACGACTGAGTCAACTGTATGAGTCAACAAGCTTTAGGACCCTGTATGTCAATGTATGAAACCCTAACCCTATTTAACTGTTTATCCTTTCATAAAGTTGTTAATTGCAGAACTCTGAGATTAAATAAATACATTTTGTTTCAAAATAACTGCGAGTGTCTGTCTTGATAACTCTGTCATCAATGTCAGGCCTCCACATTTACTTTCATACTTGTACCCCTGTGACTATATAGGCATATATATATATATATATATATATATATATATATATATATATATATATATATATATAGGCATATATATATATATGTGCACATATCATATACACATATAGAGGATACTAAAAATGAAAAAGAAACTTTTTATTTGCAAATGTCTTCACAAATGTAGTACTCAAANTGTCAGGCCTCCACATTTACTTTCATACTTGTACCCCTGTGACTATATAGGCATATATATATATATATATATATATATATATATATATATATATACATATATGTATATAGGCATATATACATATATGTGCACATATCATATACACATATAGAGGATACTAAAAATGAAAAAGAAACTTTTTATTTGCAAATGTCTTCACAAATGTAGTACTCAAACAGTTGGTTTGCTGTCATTTTACAGACACAGATCTTAATAGAACCCCATTATTAACCTGATTATATGTACATGCATTGAAGCATACACAATTCTTCATCCTATTTAAATCTATGGTACATTTAAATAACAGTAGAGGCTCTACCAATTTCTTAGATGAATTTGAAGATTTATCTACAAAATGCAGTCCATTGAACTGGTTCCTTTAAAGGATATTAATGTGTGAAGTACCTTATTAAAGAATTCCTTTTTGATCCCATTCCTTTGAAGCCATTACAAAAGAAGCAGATCTTAGCAGCTGTTAGCCATGATCAAGTCAATGGCTTTTCATGTCAGAGACGTAAACATTATTAAACATTAACCAGATCTTTGACAGTAGAACATGGCAATGTGCAACAATGTCGTTGTCTCAATCTAGTTTCATAATAAATTAATGTTAAGGTCTAATCATAATAGGAAAAATATTTAAGACCCCTCTCTTTTCTTACAGCTTTGGGGAGATGAATGAAGTCTATAACTCTTGAATGCTTGGCCAATCTTCGCAATGCTTGCATCAAGTGCATTCAAGAGATGAGTTGTTAAACTGTGATGTTTTGACATGGTTAATATACATGCACATGTTTAATGTGTAAGAAAACTCTCTTATAAAAATTGGCATCAGATTTTTTAATCATCTATTTTAAATTATATACAATAAGATCAACTAAATTGAAGGAAAACAAAAATAAAATTCAAAATATGATCATTTAAATCTAAAGATAAATGGGGGAAAGAAAGAAATGGAAAATCCACTCAGCACATTTCCTGCTTTCTGAAAAGCGATCATTGTCTTATTTTCAAACACCCAAATGGTGGTAGATATGTAAGCCTGGGAAATTGAAGTCATCCTTTGTACTTGGCTCTGCACAATACTTTGGTAGGATGGTATGGCACAGGAAAAATAAAAGACTTCATAAACATTTCCCCTCTACTATCTTTGCCCTGACTATTTCCTTCTCATCCAACAACTCTCCAGAGAGACTACACGTGGATATACTCACATTATTAGCAGACTGTGTGCTATGTGTTCAGATGTTTGGTGATCAAATTGCTTTAGAAATGCAAGACTGTACATATAGAAAGTGAACATTTACATATTACTATTTTATGGAACTGATAATGATATTTTACTCAGTCAGCACCTCTACCAACAGTTTTAATTTTCCTGGTTGATTATGACAATAGGCCCCCTGCTCACCACTGCTTTTGTAGTTCTCTGGCAACATGGTGATGAAACAGTGTCAGACACTGTCAGACTGTGGTACTCACTCTGTCAGTTACAAGTATTGAAGCAGACAGTTGAAACAAGGGTAAGTACACCTAGCAGCCAGACCCTGACTTTTCTAATAAAGGAAACTAGGGCTCCTTTTGAAAAGTGGCTGATCCTTCAGGGTCACAGATAAGGGAAGGGATATTCAAGACAGCCCTTAGCATATTGAAGTACAAGAAAGGAAGGCAGGACTCAAGAACTCACACATGTACGTACCCACATGTGTGGACATGTGTGTGAACATACATACATACACATTACTATGACATAGCACACAACCCACTGTCATGTACAGTGATGCAAGTGTCAGAGGGACACATGAGCCAACTAGAAGAGTTCCCAATATCAAAGCTAGAATGTTGTTGCAATAAGATCATCTAGTATTGGGTTGCAACATAAGAAAGTTACTAAGTATCCATAGACATAGGTTATTCCATAAGTGAATTACACTTAGAAGAACTTCCTCTGAAGAAGTCAACATAATTTACATATGTACTATCGCTGTATGAATGATGATCCCAGTCCCTAAGTTATAATCATTCTTGTTTGTTTTAAATGAAAAGTCAAGGTGACAAAGAGTGACTTTGTGGTGGTGAAATCTGAACAGCACATCTCCAGTCTGGATGGAGGCAGTACCCATAGTACTGTACATCAACTGTAACCTGCAGCTTCGTGTAATAAGCACAGCACTGCTCTCTAGCATTTATCCAAATAAGTCATCGCTACACTCTAAATATGAAGAGAATCAGACGAGTACAAATGAGGAGATTTTTGTCCCATAACAGACCAGGAATCTCAATAGCCATGGGAACAACAGCTGCAGGAGCCTCTGGAGAGACAGTGGCAGTGTGGGAGATGATGCTGTGCATGTAGACCTGAAACACAGAAAGGACAGGATGCTAAAACTACAGAAATATGAGTAAAGTGTGTTATTTGGCAATAACTACTCAATGCTGAGTCATTGCTTATGGCAAAATATAGGAGTAAGTGGGTAGATGAGAGATGAACTGATTTCGACTGCTCTAAAAGTCTAAAACTTTCCCAAGATTAAAGGTAACTCATTTACATCTTTATTTATTTTGATGCAGAATCTTACTATGTAGCCCTGGCAGCCTAGAAGTAGGTATGTAGACCAGGCTGCCTCTAAATGCAAAGGTTGTCCTGCCTCTGCCTCTTGAGTGCTGGGATGAGAGGCAATTGCTACCCTGCCTGGCTCGGTCACAGTAACTGTAAAATAACTTTACTTCCCTAAAATTCATATTCAGCCCAAAAGTTTATTTTAAAGTGGGTCACCTGGATCTTGTTTAAAAGCATTCTCGCAATTTGAACAACTCTCTGAGTAATAATCATAGTCTTCAGAGAGACTTCATAGGTCAGGATTCTACAGTCTAGGGCCCCAGTTCCCTGGACCCTCCAACCTCACCACCACGTTTTCCCTCTGACTTTTTGCTTCCCTATCATTACTGGCCTCTTTAGTCCTCCAGAAACCTAGCAGATCTCTCCCTTCACTAGGACCTTTCTTTGTTGGTTCCATTCTCTAAGCGCTCTCATCCCAGAAGAGGACAAGTCAAACTCCCTCCCTCCCTCTCTGTGGAGTTGTACTCATGAGGGAGCCTCAAGTGGCATTCCTGTGCGAAGTCATGCCTGGAATGATTCTTTCTTGTTGAAGACTTTCCTGATTTTCCAGAACTCAAAACTGGGTACTTAATATACCCCTCTGGCCTATCGTGCTTGTGATAGTATAATTGCAATGGCATTGAAATCAGCCAAGAACTAAGAAAATGAGAATAGTACAAGAAAAGTCTTTGCTGGGTGCGGTAGATAACAAAATGGATAGACAAAGTTCCAAAAATCTTAAACTACTTTAGTGACCTTAAGGTTCTTAAAAATGCAATTTGAGAGATTCAGACCTAGAAGAGCAAGTTACTAATTTCAACTGAGTCCTAATCTCAGCTACTTCAGAAACAGGCGCATGAGGATGCCAAGTTTAAGATGAGTTTGGACATCTTAGGGAGAATCAGTCCGTAATGAAAAAACAAAAAAAGTGGTCTGTAGATAATGCATAATGGTAGACTTCTACCTATCATGTGATAGCCCTGAAGTTCAATTACTAGAACCATGGAAGAGGAAGGGGGGAAGGCAAAGGAGGAGGAACAGGAACAAAGAGGGAAAGAGGGGGAGCCGCAGCAGGAGGAGGAGAATGCCTACAGGTATAGTAGAGCACAGAACAGAAGTGAAGAGAGTGATTATGAATTACTCTTGGTGGGTTGTTTCAAGGTAGATCGTAGAAAACTTTTCGGCAACACTTTCTTTGTGGAACGAAGGTGACAGAACTTCCCCCAGGCTAGAATTAATCTAAAGCATTTTCGTTGGCTTAATAAACAAATTTCTGTCACTCTGCTTCCTGACCTGTTCCTAACCAACATCAGTAAAACTAATTACTACCATCAATAAACAGTCAGCAGTCACTGTCTGTAGTCTAGACATCCAGCAGCAGCACACATGAAGATTTTATGACATTGGTGCTAACTGTGGTTCAAACAAAAGTAAAAGTTGCATGGAGGATGCCAGAGACCTCCCTTCAAAACCTTCGTTCTCTTTAGCTCATAAGAAGCAGCCACTCTAAATGTTAGCAAAGCTGAATTCAAATTGTCCCATAGACATTCAAGATTGGTGAGGACTACAATTTGTCAAGAGATTTCTGGCCACTAGTCATTCTACAAACTTTATATACATCCTTGTTCAATTTCAAGACAAATATGAAAGGGTGTGAGAAAGAAGGAGGAAAAAGAGGTGAGGGAGGTTGAGTAACTGGACCCAAACTATGCAGCCTGAAAGTGGGGGAAATGGAGGTGAATCTATGTACTCTGGTTGTAGAGTCTACACCATGCGAGCAGGTTGCTGACTTATCACGCTTAGTGACTCAGAATGTCTGCCTCCATCTTACTGCTATTGACTGTGACTCTGTAAGACTGACAAACTGAGATTCCCTAGACAGTATGATTAAGAGGTGATGCCCTCAGGAAGCAATTAGATCATGTGAGTATTACACCCATGAATAGGGTTTTCACCTCTGTAATAGAGTTTCCTATGAACCTGTTTGTTCTACCACGTGTTGGATGTGGTTAGAAAGCGTTTATCATGAAGCAGAGGAGGAGTCTACCAGTGACTTGATCTTATATTTCCCAGTCTCCAAAAGTGTGCATAGCAAATTTCTGCTGTTTATAAGTTACCTGGCCTATGATAACTAAAGGAGCAGCCCAAACAAAGATGTTTTTAAAGAGTAATCTTTTCTGTAGTCTATCATGCCTATTACCAAGAGGAATTCTCATAAGCAGCAAAATTTTCTCTCTTTGAGGTAGAAGAGTAAATCTTGGTTAAATGTTTAGAAGTTGAAAGCCCTGGGCACAGCACAAAAAGTTTCTAAGGCTCTTGTTCAGGCAAAATAATATCGATTTCTCAGAACTGTCACTTAAGAACAAAGAAAAAGAACATGGCCCAGTATTTTGAACACTGTAGAGCACAAGACACATATTATTTTTCATTTCTCTTCAAGATACTCTGCAGCTTATGTTGTTCTTGATGCTTCAGACTTTTGAAAAATGTGCCTTTACGGTTCTACTGCTTGGATGCGTTTCTATGTGACTCTGATTTCTTCTAAAGTAGGAAAGGAACGACGAGGCTGGATTTATACTGCTCCATATTCTCTTCACCCACACATAGAGTGGGCATTTATGACCTGATCATATGAATTTGACTGCTATAAAGTTTGAGGTTTGAAAGGAGCCAGATGATGTCAAAATGACCATGAGTGCCAGTCTTAAGAACGCTCGCTTTACACTGTTTGTGGGCAGCAGGCTCAGTGAGAAATAAAGATAGTCAACAACGCAAGGAACAAATAAAACCCCAAACCGTCAGAAACAGAGGAAAGAAACTAGCCAGAGCGGCTTGTTTAATTAAACAATTCTGATACATAATTTAAACTCAAACTGAGATCTTAATAAAATAATAAAAAGAAAGATTCTTTGAAATAGAAACAAAAGATAATTATAAGGTAGCTCAATAAAATGAAAGAAAATTAGTTGAATTATGGAACCCCAGGAAGGAGGCCAACAATTCCATAATATTAACTCTGGCAATATGAGGAACAAAGGCTGCCTAGTGGTGCCGATCTAGTGAGAGAGCAGTCGGATATCTCCCAGGCAACTTTGCTATATGGATCAACACCATTTAGCAATAGAACCTTTCATCTGTTTAGTCCGTTTCTGATATCTTACCCTGATAAAAATTTCTTTTTAAATGAATAGAATAATTTTTGCTAGAATATTCAATTGTTTAGTGTAATTCTATGCTTTTGGTTTTTTTTTTTAAATGGATACTTTTTGTTTCATAAGAGGACCCTAACATCTAGTAATGTAATATAATCCTTGCAAATATGTTTGAAAATTCCATCAAACTATAAAAAAGAAGAAAAATTACCGGAAGGATGCATACCAAAATGTTAAAGGTTACTAGGTCCAAGCATCAATATTGACAGTTATTTGTACCTGCTGCTGTTAGTTTTAATACCAGGCAAGTGGTTGCCCATTACAGAATATCTCATCTGCTCTTTCAGCTGCTTTTTAGGTGCTTCCTTCTCTGCACAAAGTAACCTGAGCATCCCTATTGTAGTTAAGACATTTCCCTCTAATTATAACTAAATAAAAATCCCGAGAAATCAATAAAAAGTCATCTACACACATACACACACACACACACACACACACACACACACACACATACTTGTGTATACACAGACAGACAGGCAGGCAGGCAGGCAGGCAGGAAGACAGACA
This sequence comes from Mus pahari, assembly GCF_900095145.1. Lineage (NCBI taxonomy): Eukaryota > Metazoa > Chordata > Mammalia > Rodentia > Muridae > Mus > Mus pahari. Next base: position 135,661,209 of record NC_034593.1, read on the forward strand.
GACAGACAGACAGACAGACAGACAGACAGACAGACAGACAGACAGACAGAGATAAGAGAGTAGTGCCCCTGGTGACCCAGAATTCCACAATGGTGAAGTATAAAAGAATTTAAGGCCCAGCACTTTGATGGGAACAAAAGCACACAGTTTTCCCTTCCATGGCTCAGCTCTGACATTATTTGCTCTCTCTACCTTAGTTTCTTCTGTCAACTGAAGTTTATAATCTTGTCAACTGCCTCAGATTACAGGAAGAATCGGATGAGTCTGCGCATTTGAGATCTCAGAAAAGCATGGTCAGGCAAAAGGCATTAACCACTATTAAAATTCCTAGTGTATAATATTCGTACACACTTTTTTGTGAAATCTTATTTCTCAGTTTCTTGGTAGGCTTTTAATCCTTACTTCATCATGGGCTCTTTGAAGTGAAGTCATAGCTCATGCTTATTTATGGCCTTTATATCACACCACACAGTCTTGCAAAGAGTAAGTTTGCTGAAATATTAATTGAATTCATCAGTAAACTCATGGATGGTATAGGAAAGCCTTAAGCTCACATATTTTACAGAGAAAACTGAGATTTAGATATTGAAACATGTATCCTCATAGCAGAGTGTACACTGTAGGCATTGTCTAGAACTAGAAATAAGAAAACCCAGAGACTGTGGAGCGGGGAGGGGGAGGGGCCGTCAAGCAGTGAAACTTTGAAAACAGGACAATGTTAGTTACAACTTCTACCCTTGCAGTAATGGATCGAGTTGCTGTTTATTTATTATTTCCTTTTATAATTTGGTGTTTATTTTACCTAATTATGCCTTACGATGTGGATTAAGTGCTTGAAATCTGTCCTAAACAAGTGTCTTGCATTTGTATATAAACAATCCTGCTTTCTTACCTCCCCTGGGGACTTCCCTGGGTCCAGTCCAAAAAGCCTGAAGTCCCTAATGGGAAGACCATTTCTCTTTCCCACCTTTCCTGCCCAGTTTCTCTATGATGTGGCCACATAGGGGAATAATGCATTCAGAGAGCCTGAGTAGCTAGCTCAACCCACAAACTTAGACCCACAGTAACAGACTACTTACTGACTTAGCGTTAACAAACAGTATCCTGAATTAATCTACACTTGAATCCCTCAACTTGCCACTGAATGATTCATGGTTATTTAATTTTATTTCCTATCAAAACATTTACAGGCATAATCTTTTAAGTATTGTAAGTATATCACTGGGCTTATTTAAAGCTCCTCAATTCTGTTCAGTTCATTCAACTTTGCCAATGAAAAGATTCACACACACACACACACACACACACACACACACACACACACAAATGCTGTATTCTTATCCAACTTGAGATTAGACGATCTGTGTAAATAAGAATGTCATCTGATATGACCAAATGGCTTCCTTGCTACATTTGGTATTTGGGACTCAGAAATGTCCAAACAAGTTGGGTGAAGTTTACTGTGGTAAAGACAAAGGGGTAGTGGGAGAAGCTATGCTTTCCAGCTCCTGACTCTTGAATGGCAAAGTCGGAACCATGAAGTATTCATTCTATACACCAGGGTAACAATGTCCTCTCATTTTAACATAGATGTTTATATGAACTGACAGCATTTGGAGATAGCAGAGAGAGGCTGAATTATCAGGATTTAAATTGTCCTTGTGTAGCCTGTCACCAAATCGAAGTAGAACCAGGAGATCCTAAAGTGTCCATCTGTTCCACATGGACAGATTGTCAAAGGTAGGGCCAGCGCTAACAGCTATGCTCCATCTAGTTTCACAGAGGAAATTCCTTCATCCAATATGATACTTCTGAAAATGATGTCATGGTAAAAGATACAGTTCCATCATAAAATGCAAATTTTCATAAAAAGAAAAGCAAGGGCTCTCACTGCATATTGAATCAAATCGTACACAATCCAACTCAATTTGATTGAGGCAATATACAGGGAGCAGCTCTGCTGATTGCCTTTGAGAAAGATGGACGTTGTGCGTCCTTAATCTAAAGCACTAAGCAGGACTTTATTCATTTCTTTGAATTCCACACCAGTCTTTTTTCATGACTTCTAGAGTTACAGAAGAAAACCCCCTAGCAATTTGGAGAACACTTGTTCTTTAGGGAAAGGGGTTCAGTGTTATGAACATGTTGTACAAAATAATAGCCTGCTTCATCCATAGACAGCAGGGTTCCCCCCCCCCCGGAAGAACAGTTTTACATTCATTTTTAAGTCATGTAAGTTTCACACATCTTTCTCTTTCTTTTTGTCTTTTTTTTTTTTTTTTTTAACAGCAAAAACTGGTCAAACAAAGCAACAAAAGTACATTTTCTTCCTGGAAAATATGAAGAAATGTCAAAAAGAAAAAAAAAAAAAAAAGCAAGCAAGCACTTAAGTTACAAGAGCCCCCAGGCAAATGTAACTTCCTGCTGGGTTTATACTGCTATCATAAACACCACACCACGGGAGATCACTAACAGTACCCCTGACCAAGCCAATCCTGTCTTTCTGGAATTTAAGGCATAATTGCCTTAATGAACCCATACAGCCTTGAAAAAGTTTCCAGTGCATAACCATGTGCCCAAGTAAATTGTGTCCCCATTATAATGGTGTTCCGTGTTGAGTCACAGGGTATTATGCATTATTTTATCATTTTAAGGGGTAGTGAGGATCAGGTAAATGATGTATCCTTGTAACTGAGCAGCTATCTAGACAGCCATGTGAAGATTGCTTTCCTACCTTTCTTAGGCTGTCAAATGCGTCCGGCAGAACAGTGTCCATAACACTAGTTCAAGAATTAAGGGTGCTGTTTTATGTGCTCAAATTTAGACGTGGAACTGGTCAACAAAGGAGGAAAGTTGCTAAGCAATCCTTTCCACATACATACTCCAGTGGGGAAAGGGCTTCCTAAAATCAACTGTCTAATATGTTGGCACTGTTGACTTTTGAAAGTCCCTGGCTATTAAGCCTCTGTCTCTTGCTTTTTCTGCAACACTATTCCTGTAACCCAATATTTTTCTAGGTCAGGAAGTCCTTTAAATGTCCCTTCTTAGTTTCACCCTAGAATCCTGTACTCCAAGGGATAGAAAGAGAATAATTAAGCAGCCATAACTCATCATGAATATGTCAAATAAATGCTATCAAATTCCTATAAGCAAAACTTAGTTTCTTTTCTATGATTTGTGTTGTTATTTTTTTCTCTTGATACACATTTTCAATAGCAATTTAGAGATGCAATTCCTCAAAGTTCTCACATGAGTAAGACTTATAACCAAAAGTCATATAAATATGAGTATAATTAAATAATGTATATATATTTTGGAGTTGCGTAAAGTCCTTTGAAGATCTTGATTGATTTCATCCCTCTGTCAAGTACTGTTTTAGCTTTGGCTATTTGTTAGAACAAAGGCTATTTCATAATGAAATAATACAAATTATTTTAGCGAATAATGATGCCTAACTAACTTTATACTCAGGAACCAAACAGCCATAATTATGTGAGGTCAATCCTTTGTCCCTTCATTTAACTCCTTTGTCTTGACATATGATCTCAGCATTCAAGTTAAAGACTCATGTGCTGGTGTAGCCTCCACTACAGAAGGGGGTGACGCTAAGTCACGTTGCAGAATGGCTGAAGCTAAATCATGAGCAGTAAGCAAATGTATCATCTCCCAGTTCTGCGTCCTGGAAATGGAGATCCAGTTTCTTCAGCTTCACTCTACTTAGACCTGAGCTCCTCACAATGTTGTGTTGTGAAAAAGTTCAACAGCTTTTAGGAGACATGTTCAAACTCTAGGTGACCCTAAATGGAAGAAATGTTCAACATGAGGTCAACGATTTATATACACACTTAGGAAACTATATCTCCCTTAACTAATCAACCTGCCTCAATCAGATTCTGTCTTCATACCTAATAGAGTCCCTTGACCGTGCTCCTTGGAGAAAAGGTAGGGTTTGTTTGGTTTTTTTTTGTTTTTTTTTTTTTTTTTTTTCTTGTTTTTTCATGATAGGGTTTCTCTGTATAGCCCTGGCTGTCCTGGAACTCACTTTGTAGACCAGGCTGGCCTCGAACTCTGCTTGCCTCTGCCTCCCGAGTGCTGGGATTAAATGCATGTGCCACCACGCCTGGCTGAGAAAAGGTATTTTCTCTACATAAATTAGGAAACACCTCACTTTGTCCCCTAACAATAGATGTGGTCTTGGAGAGATTTGTGTTTTTCAACAGTTTATGCATCAAAATGGAAAGAAATGCCATTTGCATTCTGCTAGCTTCTTTCTTGGGGACACCCTCCTTTGAGTCTGTGTTTGTTCCTGCGTGAGAACTGTCTGGGTCAAGCTGCAGTGTCCGGAATCCCTACAAGCACTTGTCCCCTACTTCTCTTCTCAGGAGCTTCATTGTCTTTATCATTCATTTAGTCTTTCAGAGAACTTATTTCATTCCAAATATGACTCCACCACCACTCATAACAATATTTAAGATACATAGCAAATATAATATAAACTTAAAATAAAATAATAGTCACAAAAAGTTACAAAGTAAGCATACTACCATGAAAGAGGACCATTTTCAAGGCCAAAAATGGAATTAGAATGGAATATTGGTTTTAGAGATTTTATTTTATTTTTTCCTGTTGAATAAATTTTATGTTTGGTATTTGTGAAATTATTACAAGCAGTAGGGAAGACAAGTTGAAAAGCCAATATTATCATTATTTCTTTTCTTAAATCTCAAAAGACTCCAAGTCACCATATTGCATAGACTTATTTATCTTCTTCTACAAATAACCTTTATGGTCTCACCACTATTGAAATGACCAAAATCTATTTCAGCCACAGTTTTTTTTAAGCGTTTTTCATTCAACACTCAATTTTTGCCTAAGAAATTTTTTGAATAATCTTCAGAATATAAAATATTTACACAAATCAAATAAGTATTAGTAATGACTTACAAAGAAATTTATTTTAAACAAATATTTGCTGTATGTGTCTTTTAAAATTTACTAAAACATAGAAATACCAACACTGATGACCTGTGTGTGCTTGTTTATTTTTATATGAAGAATTGGATCTTAGCTAAATATTTACTATTTTGCAACCTCCAATATCTTCAACACTTTCCCAATTCAGATAAACTTTTGATTTTATAGATGTAAATTCTTAGAATGCATGTCATTTTGCATAAATATATAGTGAAAAATAGCAGAAGTATTGTTGGAGACATTTCAGAATTTGCTGGAAGTTCTGGCATGATCCCAAATCAAGATTCATTTAATAATTTTAATGACATTCAAGTCAGCAACGCAAACAGCTATTTTTAGCATTGAATATAATGCTAAACACACAGCACACAGATATAATAATTTGATACTTATAAACTATGAAGTAACAGTAGGAAAAACATTAAAAGTTTATTTTTTAATTAAACCATTAAATATTTTATAAAATCAGAAAGATGTTTGAATAGTAAGACCACTACAATTCATCACACAGTCGTTGCTCATCTGACTATAAGGGTTTCAGACAGTATTCACTGGTGTAGCAGAGAATGCAAGATGCCAAGTATCATATGCTCAGAACCAAGGCCATGTGATGTAACAGGTGAGGGATAACAAACACCTCTGACTCATTTTGCATTAGGTTTTTAATTAGTTTCTGGTAGTTGCACGTTCAGGAAATACTTCCCATTGCCAAGTCTTTCATGCCTTCCACATTCAGGTGCAATGTGCAGTTCAAGATGCTGAGGTTTAGGCTGTGGGTGGCACAGGCTTGAAACCTCTGTCTTAGATGTTAAAGTGTAGCACTTGACCCCATTCTGCTTAGAAGAGATCACCCCTCCCCAGTCTTCTCCTGATCACTGTTTCCCAATACTAAGCAGATACTAGCTGAAACCTGCTATTTGCTACTCCTGACAAATGCATATCATGCAACAAGATTGATTCCTGCCTGCAGAATGTTCCGCTCCTACAGAAAAGGAAGCGTTATCAGTCAAGGTATGGAAAGGCAGAGAAATCAAACCAATGACTGGGTCTGCGAGATGAGAATCTGAAAGCCCTTCAGATAACCAGCCCTACCATGCTGAAGATATGAGCATTCTCAGATTGAGATCAACACAGTGATAAAAACCAGGCCTCAGCGATGGATCAGATGTAGGCTCTATACTCTGCCACTGTAAATCTGAGTGATTCGTTAGCTCTGCTCAGTGGAGAGATGTCTGTCACTTTTCAAATATTTATAAATGCCACTTGTTCTTACTAAAGTGAAATGACTTGCAACGCCTCACTCTAACTGTGCCAGATAATTTCCATTTTTATCACAGACAGTAACTGGCCAGTAAAATTCAAAGCAGTTTTGGACTAAAGTGAGCAAGTGGTGTTCTAGCTTGGGGTGCAGGCATTCCTGGAAATGACAAAGCTTCATTGGCAAACACAGGCTTGTATATTATAATTCAAAAAGTTACATGGAAATTCCCATCCTAACTGCCTCATAAAAACATAACTGGCACAAGAGATACCAAAACTCGGAGAGATACAAGTGTTCTCTGAGATCCTGAGGTAGAGAAATAGAATCTAGAATTCTCTGTCCTGCATAATCACGGGCTCTGTAGAAAGTGCTGTAATTTTTCTCTGCTTATGCTAATGACTGAAACAGTTTTGGAAACATCATTGTCAGGTCATCTTTTAGAGGAAGGCTCTTTATATTGATTCTCTTAATTATTTTTCTCAAGCGTCACAACACAGATAAATTAATGGTCTCTCAGGGAAATTTGATTGAGAATTTAGTAATTTTTAGATTGATTTGGAGATTCAAGGGATAATAGCTTTATCTGGCTTATTTAGTTAAACAGTCAATTAAAGGGAAAAATGTCTCTAATAAATCCTTACATTGAGTCTGATGTACTATTTGATGTTTTGGTTTTTTTAATTTATGAAATTAACTCACTGGCCAACTATGGTTAGTGAGAAGGGGTGTTTCTTTTCTCTAATTAATGCAAAAATCCATTTTTCTCTTTAAACGACTTTCTAGTTATTCTGAGATGGCCAAGATTTCCTTGAACTACATATGTTTTCCTCATGTTAAAGTAATTCTGGTATGTTTCAGCTCTCTGTGATTCACATAGATGAAGGCAATTATTTTCAGTCATCTTCAGAAGTCCATTGATTCAAATGCTTGAATCAAACATCCCTTTATTTGGAATACCCTGACATTTCTATTAATAGCATAACTCTGAAATGTTAGAAGAAGAATAAAGAGTAAATAGGCCCAAACTTAAAAGTATTCTTCTTAATCATTCAAGTTATATTAGCTCAATATTAAGTCATCAAAAACCTACCTTTATTTTGTTATTAATCAAATAAGAGGGAGAGAAAAAAGAGGGGGACTGAGAGGAGAGAGAGAGAAAGAGATAGAGAGAGAGAGAGACATTGAGACAGAGACATGAAGAGAGACAGAGAAAGAGAGACTGAGAGAGACAGAGAGACAGGGAGACAGAAACAGAGTGACGGAGAGTGTGAGGTTGCACATATCATTTAGTCTAGACCATGCTACCAATCTGACAATGTCTTCATCGCAGAACCATAGCATTTTATATGAAGCTTAACTGTAATTCTTATTAGAACCAAAGATAAAATAATATGGTATTAGGAAGTAAGATAAAAAACAATAAAATAAAGCCAATGGTAAAAAACAAACAAACAAACACCATAAATATCCCAACTCATTCATTTACTCATTAACTTGTCCAGTTACCTACAGCTACAGATCTCTTTGATGAGGTTAACCTTACTAATTCTAAGGATACTTAGTTTTAGTTTTCTTTGAGGTTTTTTTTTTTTTTCTCTCTCTCTCACATTCGTGCTATGCTGTCTGTAACAGATTCTCAGATAATACAGACTCAGGGTAGCCTAGCCGAAGATTTATTAAGAAGTATAAACTGCATGTGTCCAAACCAGATTGATAACTGGAAATCCAGTACGCAGGATAGCAGTATTTAGAGACTATAATAGATTTTGGGCAATAGGATGTCATCATGATATTGCAGGAAGGAAACATTGCTGCCTGCATATATTTGTTTCTGAGTTCAGCTCTTATAATGCAAATCTGTGGTATCTGTTCCTTTGAGAGTGAGTGAACACACTTTGTGCCATAGCTTCTTGTGTCCAGATGCTGTAGACTCAGACATCTCCGATTCCTGTCCTGAAATGTTTCCCACTTCACACTGAGGCACCAAAAAAGTAGGTGCTCCGTTGTGTTCTATTGCTGGGAAAACCTACAGGCATTCATCTTTGATTACAGAAGGTGATGTGTGAGAGTTTAGGGGAAACCGGTTTCTGAGAAATGAGACTAGCTTGCCCTTCATAAGGTGTATGGCTCCCCACAGATAGCCTAGTGCATTATTTAGAGTTTCCAGCATCTCTCTGCAGGAGATTGTGCTTAAACCTGGCCAGGAAGATAAAGCTAGCTGGCAGAAGTCAGGTTTCACAGACTGATCCCTCCCCTCTCTAGAGAAACAGATCATACTACTTACAGACAAACCAAAATATTGTTGAACATTCCTGTTTGGCATCTTAAAATTAGATTTTTAACTTTATATATGAAACTGGAGAAACTTTATTTTTCTGATCTGAAAAAAGTCTTTGGGGAGAGAATTCCTGGTGTGCTGTGAGATATGCTGTACAATCAGAAACACACATTTCTACAATACCATGGATGTCAGGTTGAGCTCAGGATGCCATCAAAGCTTTCTTGTTTCTTCAGATAGATTCTCTATTTAGGAATAAATTCCTAAATAGAGATAACCAGTTAGCCAATAAACACCAATTTCATACTGTCTGAGGTTTTTGTGTCATAGCTTCTCAGGAAACAAGCTCTAGTCAAGGCCAGAGTAGGAAACAGGAACGAGGATGATGATGTGTTGATATTTTTAAAAATAATTTTAGGATTTATTTATTTTGTTTCATGTGTGTGAAGGTATCACCCGCACATATGTTTGTGTACCACATGCCCACAGAAGTCAGAAGAAGTTATTAACTCCCCTGAAGCTGGAGTTTCAGATGGTTGGGAGTCACCGTGTTGATACTGGGAACCGAACTCATGTTGTCTACAAGAGCAACCCCTACTCTTAACCACTGAAGCATCTTTCTAGCCCTCACACTGTTTTTATAAAGTGTAATCATCTCAATGATCAATACTTTCTATTGTTTCTCTTATAAAAAACATTCCAGATATTGTATTAGTTCTCTTATATCTGAGATAACAAAATATCCAGCAAAACCAAACTAGAGAAGGATGATTGACTGACTCACAGATTGGGGGTGTAATCCATCACGGTGAAGTCATGGTGGAAGGAATTTGAAGCAGTTGGTAATATTTAATCTTCAGTGAGAAAAAAATAGGAGAAAAAGAGGGACAGAGACGGTGGAGGGGGAAGAGGCTAGCGCTCACCTTGCCATTTTATTAATTCAAAACCTCAGCTAATGAGATTTAGGGTGAGTTACACCAGCTCCACTAATGCAAGTGAGAAAATCCTTCACAGATATGTCCAGGGTCTTCTCTCCTAGGTGACTTTAGATCCTTTGTGTTGGCAGTTCTGTTTATGTTTCAATTCAGTTATTCAGTAGTTCCTTTGTCACAAACCAGAAATGATGCCTTTGCCTTTACCATCTATATGTTTCTAGTTAGAGATCTCCAGATCAATAAAACCCAATAATATATAGAAATAGTTTACATAATTTGGATAGCTAAAGGGTAAATGAAAAAAAATGGCAAGTTAGAGACACCGAGGGAGTCTCTGGTATGATTCCAACCTAAGGATGAAGGCAAAAAAACCAAGAAAGTCCATGAAGACCATTCCAAACTGAAGGCTGACAAACACAAGATGCATGCCCAGCATTTTACTTCAGTTTGAATCAGAAAAGAAATAATGTTTAGCCAGATATCTGAGAAGCCCATAGTCTGGATATAAAATGTTATTTATCATAAGTTCATATTTTATCATCTTAGCATCTATACCCAGTTTAAGTCATTTTCCAAATAAACCATATACCCAAATAAAGACAAAAATCACTATCATAAATATCCTTAACAGGATACGTATTTTATATACACTGCATGCCCAAAGCACTGAAGCCCTGTACTCACATAGGAACTAAGACCTGGTTGTCAACCTTTATCTCTGGAAACTCCTCACTTAAGGAGGTGTAAAATCAGTACTTAAGTACTAATATGTAAAAACAATGTAGACACTGTGATTTAAAATCTCTACACATTATATCATGTTGTAAGAAAATAAGTGAGGAAAGAAAAAGAGATGTTTTATATATGTGTATATATACATGTATATATGTATATTCATAATACATCCACATTATATATATATATATATATATATATATATATATATATATATATATATATATATATATATATATATATATACATATCAAACACAAATGAGAAACTATTCTTGGTAATCATAGTCTTCAATTTTTGTAACTGTTCAGGGGATTATGGCTGGCATTTGTAACTACTTCTCTCTATCTCTCATTCTATAATATTGTCATTTTGTCTTAAACAATTACCTTAGTTGGTTGTGGAATTCAACCTGGCTAGATGACCAACCTCTTTATTTCTGAACTATCTTTATCATTCATAATTCTTGCTTGTGTTGGGTTGTAATTTTCTCTACACCTTAATTACTGGAGACAGTAATACCAAGAGTTGTTGTAAATGTCTGTAGAGTAATTTTAATCCAGCAACATGACTGATCTAGCAAAAAATTACATCCAAAGACCTTCCAGGCCTCTGTGATCTGCCTAGAATACAGACATGCCTTTAGTACACACCTTTAATCCTTTTGACTGGAATACAGACACATCTTTAATTACTTTGGCTGGAATACAGACACACCCTTAGTAAATACTTTTACTCCCAAACAATGGCAGTAAAGTTAGTTTGTTGAAGAAAGTAGCCATGTTTGAAAGTGATGTCTAATTGAGGAGCAGACAAAGAGATAAATCAGAGAAAGATTTAACAGAATGAGTCAGAGATAGGACACTCCCAACTCTCAGGAGAACAGAACAGAAAAGAGAGGCTACTTCAGAGCAGTGCAGAAAGAGAGAGAATGCCTTTCGGTCTGCACCAGCACCGGGTCACCTAGGGCACGAAGTCAGCGGACACCACCAAAGTTCCTAGAGGATTACCCAAGCGATCTTAGGATCACTGGTGAGTGGAACACAACTTCTGCCCCAATCCAATTGCGCATGGGACCCGAGACAGCAATAGGGAAGCAGCGAACTGGCCTGACCAGAGGCACAAGTCCCTTCCAGTCTGCACCAGCACCAGGTCACCTAGGGCACAGAGTCGGCGGACACCCCCACAGTCCCTAGAGGACTGCGTATGCGATCTTAGGATCACTGGTGACTGGAACACAACATCTGCTCCAATCCAATAGTGACGGGCCTGTGACAGCAGGAACAAGGACACCAGAGCCTTTCCTGA
>NC_034593.1:135675154-135690032 GCF_900095145.1 Mus pahari
GAGAGAGAGAGAGAGAGAGAGAGAGAGAGAACACAGTTGAATTAGTTCAGTCAGTACAGTGCAGTGCAATGAAGTTCAGTTGAGGTCAGTTAATTCACTCAAGTTTGAGTTGAGTTTAGTGAGTTGATACCAGGGAATTGAGTTCATTTGGTTCAGCAGTGGCATCTAAAACTATAGAGTAAGAAAGAGCCAGAAGACTGAACAAATTGCCAGAGTTAGTTTGAGGCCAAGCACAGCAACTCAGTGAGAAGCTGAGAGAACCCAGATAGAAGTTTGTAGAAGTTCAAACTTGTAGAAGTTTGAACAGAACATCTGAGTTGAACCAGCCAGCAAGAATACAGGGAAAAAAATTTTAAAAAGAATGGTTAAGCTTATTCAGAAGAAAATCTCCAAGATGAAAATCACATCTAAAGAATAAAAGTTACATTTACAAATGCCTTTTAGATTCTAGAAATACATCCTTACTTACAGTGTGAAACAGTTATCTACAGCTATTCATTGGCAGTCTGGGTTAATTACAGCAGTTAATACTGTGTTCTTCTCTTGACCTGTTGACACAGATTATGAAAAGTCCAATGAGGACTCCATTTAGAATCATGATCTCTAGGCTATTAGACTAAGGTCATATAATAGGCAAGAAAGTTTTTACTAATGGCCACTAGCACATCATTCATTTATATTCTATATTTTGATTCCTAGATCTGTAAATTCTGACTATGAGAAATAAGCATCAAATATTTGTCAATATTCAGAATTATCTCCTTCTGGAGCATCTTGCCTCAGATTTACAAGCTAGCTTATTCTGTATTTGAGTCTTGAAATGATTATTCTTCTCTGTCAAGCTATCTAACTGAGAATTATAGAGAATGTGAGGGAAAAACTTGTAATATTTATGAGCATGAGTCTGTTGCTGCAATTTATTCATCTGGAAATGAAGTTGAATTTTGATATCCTAAGCAACACGTTGTCAAATACCATTGTGGCAGTTAGGGTATAAGTTACAGGTCATTTGTTATAGTAAAGGCTGTGCAGGCAGGAAAGCAAATCTCTAGCCAGTGCATATTCATATGTCCAAAACACTTTCTTTTTCATGAAGTCCAATATAATGATACTTCCACCTGATCACTCTATGATGCCACAACAGAGACTTGATGTTAGCAGATCCATATATATATATATATATATATATATATATATATATATATATATATATATAGAGGCAGGTTATGGGAAGTTTTCCTTTGCAAATGNAGCAAATCTCTAGCCAGTGCATATTCATATGTCCAAAACACTTTCTTTTTCATGAAGTCCAATATAATGATACTTCCACCTGATCACTCTATGATTCCAGCTAAGTTAATCCATGTTGTATGATATATATATATATATATATATATATATATATATATATATATATATATATCATGTGAGGCAGGTTATGGGAAGTTTTCCTTTGCAAATGGTAGTCCATGTTTCAGAGTCTGTAAAATCTCAGACCCTGCTACTGTGTCACTAGCTCATGAGATACTTAGCTTCAGAAATGGCTAAAGAAGACTGAGTAATATAAATATAGTAGGTCAACACACACATTTGACTATTTTACTCATCGGTTATTGAGTTCACCCTTTGATAAGCACCAATAGGAGGTAGAAAAATCATCTTTCATTCTCCTCCACCTCTTTCTTCTTCTTCTTCTTCTTCTTCTTCTTCTTCTTCTTCTTCTTCTTCTTCTTCTTCTTCTTCTTCTTCTTCTTCTTCTTCTTCTTCTTCTTTCTCGCTCCTCTCTCTTCTTCTTCCTCTCTCCTCTCTCTCTTTCTCCTCTTTCTCTCCCTCTCTCTCTTCCTTCTTTCTTTCTGATATTTAGAAAGGCCCCTTCATATTTCTTTTCCCCAGATTTCCTTGTCATGAGTTTTCATATAAATTATGTTCTTTCCACGGCACTGACTTGGCAAATTCACTGAATTGTCCATAATTCATTAATTAGCATGTAATCATATGCCTGCCAATTATTCTTTTTAAAAAATAAAAAATCTAGGTGAACTAGGAAAACTTCTGCCCACTGGAAGAATTTGATTTAGCTACTGTCCTTCATGGATGATCTAGAAAGAACCTGCAATGTCTAAGAGTCAAGAACCATCTGTGTGCCATCCTAATTCTTCTGCTCCTCTCTCATTTTAAAGGATTATTTGTGAGGTCATATAAAGAAGCTTGAAGAAAGGAATAGAGTAGATTTCAGTACTAGGAGTGGAATACTGTATTATAACTCACATGAACTTATGTAGGTAAGTCCTTGTTTCGAAATCTCTGAAGAAAATCAATAATTATTTGTTTGAAAGGGTAGAAATGGTGATATTTGTTACAATTTAACAAAATCTTGATTAATCCATGTTCTATTTGATTATGTAAAACTCGTATCACACTCACACCAGTGTCTGTGTTCTGACTATGAATTGCACATGTTACATGTAACAAAGTTCCATGAATCTGATGGTAGAAAAAAAATAACATTTTAACTTTTAATGAAGAGTTTTTAGCAGACTAATGGGTTGAAATAAACTCATGTAGTCTACTAAAAAAAATACTGTCTTTCCTATTCTGATTGTTCAATATGAAGAAATATAAAAAAGTTGAGTCTGCGAAGTGGCTGCTAAAAATAAAAGAAAGAAAAATCAGAAGTGCAAAGATTGTTTACTCTCTCTCTCCTCAGATCTTTCTTCCTTCCTTTTGGTTTCTACCCTTCTTCCTCCCTGTTGCCTTCCTCCTCTTCTTCTCCCATTCTCTATTATACATTGAAGAAGAAGGCATTGCACAAAAGCACAGTAAGATGACAGCCTTCTATAAGCAAAGCAAAAGGACCTCAGAATGAAATATGCCTTCCTGACCCTTTGATCTTAATCTTCAATATTAGTGACTACAGGGAATAAATTCTGATTGTTGAATGCACTTTCTGTTCTGTTAAGGAAGTTTCTGCTCTCACACTAATATGTCTCACATTTTGCAGCAATTATAAGCCCCTCTTTCACATTGAATTTCTTTTCAAGATAGAATGAGAATCTAAGAACAAATCCCACAAACAGCAGGAATCTTCTAAATGCTAACCATAGGCCAGGCAAATTAGATACATACATGTAAAGTTATCAGAGTCCTAATTACTTCAAATAATTAATTATGCATAATAATGTTGAAAACTATGCTAAGATGTACAGGAGGTCAGTGAATCATAAGTTGCCTTTTATTCATGACCCCAAATACCCTAGTCTGCCCTCCCCTTAGCAATTTGTGTTTCCAGTGGCTCTTCCATGTCATTAAATTGAATAATTAATTTCAAAAGCTCATTAAACTTTATCTGTCCACAACAATGTCACCTCAAACTCCTTGATACTTTTAGCCGCATACTTCTCACTTGCAAAATACCAAATAGTCTCATATTTCCTCCCTCTCCTTGTGAGGCTTTTCTTTATTGGATCATTGTCATCTCATGAACCTAATTGCTGGGGGTTCTTCCAACTGCTTTATCAGGTCTATTCAAGTTCTTCAACTAGTTTGAACAACCATTAATAAGAAGATAACATGTTATTTTCTTTCTGTCTACTCTGCTATCTGAGAGCCCCATTCATTCTCAGTTTCTCCCATTTTTTTCTCTAAGTCATATGATTCCAATCCCAATACTGTGAGCAGCACATGTGAAACTTACAAAAGTAGTTCTATAATCTTTTCCTCACCTCAAGCTTTTAGATATGATTATTCTCCTGGTGCTGCCCTTTATACCTCTATTAATCTGCTGTGTTTTTCAATGGACTTTCCTCACTAGATTTAATATAACCTTACTTCTGGCCAGAAACAGCCTTCAAGAATCTAGCAGCCTACTCAGTAAACCCCATCAGTCTATTTCTATTCACTATGACCCATGTCTCTTCTGTAACTGTGCTAACTTTACAAAATGTCTATTAACCTGGGAGGGGAGAGACTCTCAGGACTCAAATGGAGGGACCTTAGATGAAATGCCTGACAGTAGGGAGAGGGAACTTATAGAGCCCACCTCCAGCAGGAAGACAGGGCATCAAATAAGGGAGGGGGGAGCATCCCGCAGTCACATCTCTGACCCATAATTGTTTCTGTCTGAAGGAATTACAGGGATGGAAATGGAGAAGAACTGAGGAAAAGAAGGTCCAGTGACAGGCTCAAAGAAGGATCCAGCTCAAGGGGAGGTCTCAATATCTGATACTATTGCCAAGGCTATGGAGCGCTCACAGAAAGGGACCTAGCATGACCGCACTCCGGAAGACCCAACAAGCAGCTGAAAGAGTCAGATGCAGATATTTACACCCACCCTATTGACAGAAGCAGCTGAACCCTGTTGTTGAATTAGGGAAAGACTGAAAGAAGCTGAGGAGGAGGGCAACCCTGTAGAAGGACTAGCAGTCTCAATTAACCTGGACCCCTGAGACCTCTAAAACTCTGGACCACAAAACGGGTAGCATACACCAGCTGATATGAGGCCCCCAACACATATACAACAGGGTACTGCCAGTACTGTGTTCATTCAGAGAAGATGCACCTTACCCTCAAGAGACTAGAGGCCCCAGGGAGTTTAGAGATCAGGTGGTGGTGGTGGGGCATCCACATTGAGACAGGGGGGTGGGGAGGAGGTATGGGATGTAGGGCAGTAGAATCATGGACAAGAGGTGTGGGGGGGATAAATTATGGAGTGCAAAATAAATAAATAAATTTTTAAAATGTCTATTAATATGACCTTAATGCCTAAACTATTTGAAAGAGTTCCTTTCCATTTATTCTAAAGTAAAAATCTTGTTTTGGCTGTCTTATTTTTATCCTGTCTATATGTGTTTGTGTAATCACCCTTTTGTCCATCTTGCTAAGTAGACTTTAAAATTTCTTCTTCTGTGGTGTAGGTTCAGTGCTTTACTTTTGAGGTTTAACATGTCCAAAAGTCTTGTGATTTTAATGGTTGTGGTAAGGCAGAAACATTGAGAGCTTAGGACTAACAGAAAGCCCTTAGTCCACCACGCATTTACCCTTAATGGGATCATGGGTCTGCCATCTCATTTTCTCTCTCTCTCTTCTTGGCATTAGGAAGAGACTGGTTCCACCACACACTTTTGCCAATTTTCTTTTTTCCAAAGAAATTAGAATTATAGAAACTTGCCCTGTAATATCTAGGCCTGTGAGCTAACATAAAAACTTTCTTTTTATAAGCTAACTGCTTCTCGTATCTTGTCTAGTCAATTCATAGCTGACCATGGAAAACTGAGAAAGTTGACAGAGCCAGGCTCTGGATCATTGTTACTGTTGTACACAAATATGTAGAGGAATCTTTGGAATTGATTAAGGCCATGTTCTCAACCTGTGGGTTGCGACCCCTTCAGCAAACCTCCATATCTGAAAATATTTATATTATAATTCATAACAGTAGCAAAATTTAAGTTATGAAGTAGTAAGAAAAATGTTATGGTTGGAGGGGGTCACCACAACATAAGGAACTGTATTAAATGATCACAGTATTAGGAAAGTTGAAAGCCATTGGTTTCATGGAAGAGTGTCAAAGAGCTTGGTGGATGAGCCTGGAGATACTTTGGAATGCTCTTCAATGGAAAGACCAGATCACTGGTGAAAATGTGGACAATAACTATACTGAAGAAATGAGTTTTCTTTTGAAAATTATTTAAAACACTCCCATGAATCATGACAACAATTTTGACTACACTTTGACCACATCATGATACCCTATGAGTGGTTAGTCTTAAAGAGAATGGACTAATTTATCAGGCAGCTGGCATTTCTAGTCTGTGAATCATTCAGTTTACAGCATGGTATTCCTGGGTGCTTTTAGTGAACCTTACAATGAGAATCAGGAGTAGAAAAAAGGAAGCAGAAATGTTGAGGGAAAAATTACAGCTTCAAGAGAAAAGGAGTTTAGAAGCCTGCAAATATGGCATCCATTGCAACAGTGATTCCTTCCCCAAGTCACTGAAGTGATTGTTGATATTACGAAGAAAAGCAAAACAATTTGACATTACACACTAAGAAAGATGCCTCAAAATCATCTCAACCCTCCAATGTGATACTGCCCACAAGTTTACTGAAGGAAAAATGCACTGCCTATACCAGAGTGACACAGGCTGTTGAGTCTTAGATGGTAACCTGAAGAATCATGAGCCAAAAGAAGCATTTTCACTTTATAAATTGATTGCCTCAAGTATTGTACCATATCCATGGGAAACTGACACATCTTTCAGCACCTCCACTACACCCCAAATACTTTGGGCTCATTTTGTTTCATTGATCCACACTTTGTCACATAGAATAACCCCACAGCAATAAATCCAGACATGACTTCCAGAAGCAGACTCTTAGAAATCTCAGAAAGGACTTCCCTTGTCACCAATACTTCATGCTGAAAGCATGGAACACATGCTATATGTGTTCTCTCAGTTTAAGAGTCTTTCTCAACTGTCTTAGTCAGAGTTTCTGTGAGAGAATACCCTGACTGAAAAGCAAGTTGGGAAGCCATTTCCATATTGCTATTCATTGTTCATGGAAGTCAGGAAAGGAACTCAAATGGGACAGAATCCTGGAGTCAGGACCTGATGCAGAGTCCATGAAGGGGTGCTGCTTACTGGCTCACTCCACATGGCTTACTCAGCCTGCTTTCTTATAGAACCAAGGCTACCAGCCTAGGGATGGCACACGTTCAGTGGGCTGGGTTCCACTCACTGATCACTACTAGAGAAAATCCCTTACAGCTAGATCTCATAAAGGCATTTTCTCAACTTATCTGCCTTCCTCTCTGACGACTCTAGCTAGTGTCACAACAGCTAACCAGAACCATAGGATCTTAAATCAAAATACACAACAGCTAACCAGAACCATAGGATCTTAAATCAAAATAGCAAACAGCTCTGACAGAGTCTTTCAATTCCCCTCTGTAATTTCACAAGCTAGGCTTCTATTTTCTGCACTTCTCTCAACGTTCTTTTCTTCCAAATTCCTACAGAACATCCCACTGAGGTCTCAGTGGTTCTTCTAGCCCAAAGTTCCAAAGTCCTGTCATAGCAATACCCCACTACATGGGTGGTATAACAATTTCTGTCTTAGTTTCTATTGATGTGAAGAGACATAACCAATTAAAGTCTTATAAAGAAAAACAGTTAAGTGGGGCTGGCTTGCAATTTCAGAGGTTTAGTCCATTATCATCATGATGAGAAGCATGGCAGAGTTCAGACAGACATAGTGCTTGAAGAACTGAAAGTTCTACATTTGAGCAAAAGGCAGTTAGGAGACTGGAATTCCACACCATGGAGAGTTTGAGCTTAAGAGACCCCAAAGCCTGTCCCAGGAGTGACATACTTCCTCCAGCAAAGCCACACCTACTTCAAAAAGTCCACACATCCTTATAGTGTCATTCCCTATGGAACAAGCATTCAAACATATGAAGCTATAGAGGTCATACCTATTGAAACCACCATAACACCACCCCACCAAGCAAAATATAATCTTAACTAAAGAAAATATTGTGTCAGTAAATCAAAGAAAGTATACTAAGCAATACATAATAGAGCTAACTGAACAAAAATAAAGTGTTGATTTAGTGTGTGTGTGTGTGTGTGTTTGTACACACACTTTGAATAACTTCTGTTGGCTAATACCAAGAATAAAAATATGATCTAGTCTTCCTGTCCTCAGAAGTTTAACCTTGAGTTTGAGATAAGCATAAAAGAAAGCTTACATGGAAGCAAGAAATGTACATTACATAACTGGCCATAAGAGTGCATTGAAAATTTTAAAATATTTTATAAAACAATCCAAATTTGATGGTTAAAATTTGAAAGGTATAGCAATGCTTGGTAAAGAAGCGCCTTGAGGTGTGTAGCAAGGGATGAAAGACACCACTAAATTTAAATTAGTAAGTCCTAGGTTTCGAAGGAGAGTCTGTACTGAGCTACACTCCAGAGGCTTATGAGCTCTGGGGATTAAGATCAGAGGGTATAATTTTGAAGCAGTCTTAACTGGGAAAATGCTTTATTGGAAAATTGAAATTTTAGTCACTGAATTCAATAAAAAGCTAGACTATGAAATGATAAAAGTCCTAATAGTTGTAGATTAAAAAAAACAAAGCTGTACTATTACATTTCTGCAATGTGTTGCAAGATTCATGTGGTCTGGGATATAGAGGTGGAAGATGTAAGAATTCAATGAACTAGTATAAAAATGTAAGCAGCTTACAATGCTGTAGTCTTGGACAGTTGCACAACTCTCAGTGGGGCCTTTGGAATTACAAGCACATAAAACAGGATATGTGCTCTTCTCTTTAGTAATCTGAGCTGTTCTATGGTTTCCAAATCCTACTTTTCATGGTTAGATGCTTCTACAAAAACTTCATTTAAGGAAAACTGACCTGGAGACAGCTTGCCAACAATCCTTGGACATTTTTCATTTTGAAAGCTATCTTTTTTATGCTGTTTCTACTTCCGAAAGAAAAAACCAAAACAGTTGTATTTGGCAATATCAAGTATAATCATTTTATCTGTAGAATTATTTTGAAATGGAAGAATGAAGGAATTCACAGCCTCATTGATAGAATTTACTGTATAAATCTCTAACAGAAATATCATTATTACAGTGGTTTTAGCATGTCTGTAGGCATGCATCAAGACAAAACTGTGGAATTTTATCTCCAGATTTCCAAATCATGATGGAACACAAGCAGAAGTATGTTGTGGCTTGATCAGCCAGACATCAATCCACAGAAGGAATTCTACCCTGAGTTCACTACAGAGTAGTCTCTGGAGGAAGGACATTTTTGACAAAGAATCCAATATCTTTAAGTCCTATTTCTATTGAGGATATTCAAACTATATGGAGAAGATTCTTTGGAATTTGCTGTCTAGCTGCTGAGGTTCCAGGTTTAAAAGAAACTGGTGAGACTAGTGATTAAAAACATTACAGGAAACTTCTCCTCTAGTTTTCCAGTTCAAATCTTCCATTTCATATCTACATTCAGTACAGTATTAGCTGTTATTTTATTTTTATTAATTATCACTCTCCCCACAATTTCTTCATTATGCAGTCCACAAAGAAGCCACTACAAGTTTTCTGCAATTGTTAGGAGGGCACAGTTTTCTAACTACACAAAATGGACACATAAAGAATAATGACTAATTATTGGACTGGGAAGATGGTTCCATTCTAAAACACTTACCTTAAAGGATGAATATATGAGTTTAATCTTCAAAACCTATGTCTACAAAAAAATAAAATGACAGATATGGAGACAAGGGGCCATCATCCTATCAGGAAGCAGAGACAGATGGATCCCTGGGGCTGGGCAATCAGATTCCCTCTCCTACTTTGCTGTCTTTAAGCCACTGATTGAGAGACCCTTTATCAATGCAAAAGTATTTTGCATAATTACGGAGCCATTTAGTTTGTGCCAGAAGTTTAGAACAAAGGTTGGCTGTTTTTATCATATAAGAATTTGCTGAAATGAGCAGATACTGTTATGAGAACTTTCACAGGAACATATCATGCTAGCAGAAGAAAAAAAAAATCTTTTTGGGTTGTAACAGTGAAGTTAAATTTTGACCTAAAAAATGAACCATCAAAAAAAAAAAAAAGAGGGCGATGGTCAATCTTCATTGCCTTCATTGCCATTTCAACTAGATTTAGGGTCACCATGGAAATATACTTCTAGGTGTGCCTATGCTGTGTTTCCAGAAAACTTAACTAAGCTACAATCTACCCTGAATATAGTCACTACCCATCAACCTATGGGTTAGAACTCTGGACTGAGTAAAAGGGGAAAGACAGTAAATACTAGCATTCTTCGCTTCTGCTCTCTAAACTGTGTGAAAACTCCCCTATAATTCTACAACTCAACACAGAGGCTATCCCTGGAAGGCTGGCCTAAAGTAGGGGCTGAAGAGACAAGGTGCAATTGGGATCTACCAGCAAGGAAGTTTCATAGAGATTTGTTCATCAAAGATTAGTCCCAAGTGTTCCACACATGTGCATACATGAGACATGGTGTCACTCACTCTGAGGAGTACCACTGTTTGAAATGTGCTTACCTTGAGCATGTTGGTTTTCAGTAAAATGTCTCCTCATCTAGACAGAGTTGGTTAAAATCTTTAAAGTAATTTATTGCCACAGACACTATATTCATTAAGTTGTTAATGAGGAAACAAACTGTTGAAATCTTCTCCTTAAAAGCTACAGAATTTTACCAGAACTGGAGAGAGTAGATGTCTGGATATGCTAATGTCTTTCCATGTCTTAAGAATTCAAGGTTTTTTTGTTTTGGTTTGGTTTGGTTTTTTCTTAAATGAATTCCTAGGAACTGAGTATTCTATCCATATGCTATGTTCACAGGTGCCAGCTCTAAATGAGTATTTCAAATGGAATTAGATATTTTTGTTTCCATAAAAAATTTAGGATTATTCTATAAACCAATAACTTTACTGGCAAATAAATAGAGATTTAGAAAACCTGTATATTATCTCAGAGTTTTGGCATTATCAAGATCTCTTAATCTCTTGAGAAATTTTATTCCCACTGAAATGTTTTTCTTAAATTGTACACAAAAAAACTTGTGTATCCCAAATTATAGTTTGAAAAAGGGTCAAAGTTTGAATGTATGTTTAGTTTTTCCAGACTACAAACAATACCCTAGAGCTGTTTGACCATTTATAATGGTAGCTATAGTACTTATTAAAATTTCATAGAAGCCCGTGAAACACTTTGGGAAACTGTTTCTACCCTTTTGGCTATGATTAAATATGGTGTGTCCCAGCACAAAACATGTTGGGGTTTGATTCGCTAGTGAATTAAGAGCTTTGAGTTTTTGCAATCAGTACGAGGTGTTTGAGTCTTCAGGAGGAATTAATGTATGTCTCATAAGACTATGGTCTTCCCACCTGCTCATCTCTAGGACATTTTCCCTGCTCTTACAATACCATGATCCACCACATCAGGACTCAGCCACAGAGCCTCTGTCAGATGCCTGTGCCTCATTGCTTGAAATTCCCGGCCACTAGAATTTGCACCAAATAACTGTTTTTCCTCACAACATCGGGTATTTTGGTACAGCAATGCCAAAGAGGCTAAGACAATTTTGTAGCTGGATTCTCACTGATTTCAATGAACTGTCTTCATAGAGCATGTGATACTGAAGAATGCTAACTTGGCCCACCATTTTTCCTGCTCCTGGGTGGAGATGAGTATCTAAGACTTTGCTAGAAAACACGTAAGGTATTACATGGGGATTCTTAAGCTCTTACACGGATCTGATCTGAAGAACTGACGCAAGACTCAAGTTCTTTGGAGGAATGCTCCTATGATTTTGATTCTGAGGCTGCTTGCAGCCACAGATCTTCAGGCCTGTGACATTCGTGCATGAGATCTTGAGTGATGCAGTCTCAGAATTGATCCATTTTGGAAATTCTTAACCTTGATCTGTACAGAATATTTCTCCACGTTTTTAAGCCATGCTATTATCACCCCATGTGCCCTATTTCTATTTTCACTTTAATGTGCCTTGAGCTCCTTAGATAAAAGGATTCTCAGAAGTACAAAGTGTTGTATTATTACTAAAAGCATAAGGCCTTATCTCTCAGTTCATCAGTGAGACTTTGGTCCAGTGACTAACAGAGGTCTGAACTTTTTGAAGTATGCTACCAATATGTTTCTGAGGACTTACAGAAATGTTGGGCAACAAATATAGAGTTCCTTTCTGACTTTAAATGTTCAAGAACTGGATACTAAAATTGTGTATCTTTTTCCTCCAAGGATCTTTTGAGTATAGCCATTACACCTACTGGTAACTTTTATCCTGGGATGGACAGAAAGAATGAAATCTCTAGCAATCTTTCTTAGTAGTAATAAAGGGATGGCAATGTTTGCTTAAAAGAAGTTGGTAATTTCGTTAAGTAATGCCATCAAACAATTTCATAAACGAAGAGAGTGATTAAGAAAAAAAAAACTTCATGAGCATTTGCTTATTTTTTTTTCCTTAAATTTTCCTATCCTTATCAAGAACAGAATGGTAAGAGATGTTAGACTGATAAAGACTATCTGAGGTGGACTAGAGCGATGGCTCTGCAGTTAAGAGCACTGACTGAGCTTCCAGAGGACCCAGGTTTGATTCCTAGGACCCACATGACAGCTCACTTCCACCTGTAACTCCACTTCTAGGGGGTTGGATGCCCTTTTCTGATCTTTGGCGGCACTACAAATACATTGTTTACATACACTCATGTGGCAAAGTAACTACATATACAAAATAAATTGTCTTGAGTTTTAAAAATCCATTTGATGAATCTTTGTCTTAGCTGGCCACATAATACTGCCCAAAATAAATTCACTGGGGATACCAGAATGCCTCTAGCTTCCAAATTTGTGGATTTAAACTTGACTCAACATTTCAGTATTCATGTTTCTCTGTCAGGTATCACAGGAACTCAGACTTCCCAGATAAACTCTTCCCTTTGTGCTGTGACCGTCAAATAGACTTCAGTCTCCGGCCATCTTCTCCTTATTCCACGAACGCCCTCATATGACCTAAGCATTTTATAACTGGGTTATTGTAGATATCCTGCCTGTAAGTTCATCCAAGACAGCTGCAGTGCTATTCTTATTGTGTGTAGATAAACACAACTCTGAGGAAGTTTCCAGCACTCAGTAAAACTTGAGACTTTGGTTCAGTAAGGATCAGAAGTTCTGAGAAGTAGCTCAACCGGTGCACTGGGGAATTAGGCATAGTCTCTGCACAGTGTCACAGCAATTCTCAAACTCCCAAGGAAAGTTCCATAACACTGCCACCTAGTCTGAGAAGACAGCCACATGGATGCTGGAGCCCAGGGTTAACGTACTCAGAAGCAGCAGAAGCATTCATGGTTTTCAGTAATCCTCCTCTAGCGCTCTCTACAGCATCAGGCTATTTGTGACCTTGAGAATCTCTCTCGACTTACATCCGTGCATCATTAGAGGAGACCTCTCTTGTAAAAGAAAGAAAAAAGTGTCAGGAGATCTCAGTTTAGATGTTGAATCTGATTTCCTTTCCCTGGGGTTCAGAGCACAGACTTCCATGCACTCTTGGGCCTTCTCCGGAACAGTGCCATTCTAAGCAGTCAGGATGGTCAGGGGACAGACAGTGCCCTGCCCCTGTTCTGTTGTGTGATGCAGCAGATGGGGTCAGGTGACTCTACTTGAGGCTATGGCTGCAAAAGATAATAGAAGGTGACATGAGCAAGAAAATAACATTTCAAATAAAATTTAACATTGCACTGTATACTCGCTCTCTAACAAAGGCCAGAGGCTGGAATCCCAGCACCTAAGTCTAGCAGGAGAGATGTGTGGTCCTGTGTCAGTGCTCTGCTCTGATGCTCTGAGTCTTACCTATGCTATCAGTGGTGGTCCTGACACTTACCTGAGAGGAAAGAAGTGGGGTAACATGAAAGATAGATTCCTGCCCTATAATGAGTTTTTCATCGACCAGCAGATAAGTGGTCTAATTATTTTGTCATGTACGGCAAATTGGCCTGCAATACGAACACTTTAAGAAATTGAATGTCCCCAGATGTGGAACAAACAATGTTTCAGATATAGCATCCTGGTCACATGAGGGACTGCAACTTCTGGCTCAGTTGCAGCTGCCAGAGCAGAAAGAAACCTACAGACCTGGGATCCAGTGACCAAGCCAGCCAGGGTGTCCCATGTCTGCCTTTTCTGCCAGTAATTGCACCCTTGGCTCTGAGAAGCTAAGGCCTGACAAAGGCAAGATCACTGAACAAAGGAAAAGAAAGATGACGGTGGTGGACAAAGGAGGGAAACGTGTCTGTGTATATCATGGAGTAGCATGTAGATACTATTCAGAAACATGTGCAGGATCTAGAAAATGACAGTCACAAGCAACGTCCACATCGCAAAGGTGCTGAGAGCTAAGGGAGTCCCAGCGAGGGGAGGTTTATTACTCAAAGAAAGGGCTCTGCGCTCCTCAGTCTGGCCTGCTACCCGAGGGCTGGCTGTGCTAGAGGAAGTCTATTTTTCAAATTTCAAAGTGTCCTACTTCCCTTTTATGCTAACTGGGGTGGAGGCACAAGCTAGATGGTTTTTGTTCTTTTATTTATTTACTTTCGGAAATAAGTGAAAATCCTTTTTGGTGGTGAAAAATGCAATCAGCACGATCTGAAAATAGAATGATTTTTTTTCTACACATAAGAAACTTTTCATTTTCATTCCTGACATTCCAGAAGGAAGTGGAGAGGAGGAAAGGAAAGAGAAACTCTATTCTGAAAGTAGAAAGAATAATCTAGAAAAGTAGGTTGTAAGGGGGCACAAAACCTTACTATGTGCTTGCTTTCCATGGTCAACACATCCTCCTTTTACTCACTAATGGTTCTATGGAGGGACATGATCCTAATGAAGGCATTAGGAAAACTCTTGTATTTTCACTACCTGCTATGTACACTCACGTGCATGCACACACACATACACCTAAGCGTGCAAAACTGCATAATATGCACATGTGCACATGTACACACACATGCACACACATGCATATACACACACACGCACACACACACACAAACACACACATGCACACAAGCACACACACACACACACATGCACACACACATACGCACACACACGCACACACACATGCACACACACATACGCACACACACGCACACACACATGCACACACACATACGCACACACACATGCACACACACAATACCCCTAAGGCAAATCAGGGTGACAAGTAAGCAGCCCATGCTATAATTTGAAGCATGATTATTATACTTAATTTCTGGAAACCAATTCATTGAAGACTCCTCCAGCATCTACAGTGACAAGACTC
>NC_034593.1:135690192-135701907 GCF_900095145.1 Mus pahari
CAGGGCTATACAGAGAAACCCTGTGCCGAAAAACAAAAAAAAAAAAAAAAAGATAACTAACAAATTGCCCAAGTTGTCTTATTTCCTCATCTATGATATCCCTGGAAGATGACATTATAACTGTCACCCTAGTTTTCTTATCAATGTAATACCTGGCTTTCCCCATTCTGCCCTTAAGGCCCAAACCTAATATTTACACTGACAAAGCAGGGTGAGCTTTCCTCTGTGATATAGCTCTTTTAGCCCCTTCTAGGAACCATCACAAACTCTGCTTCCCACAGACCTCTTTAAATTTTGGTTTTTATCTAATTCTACTAGAAATCTTGACATTTGTTTAAAACCATACTATTTTCTTGGGATTCCAAAAAAAAATTGAATTTGAGGTTTGTTTGCTAACTGAAGAATCAGGAAAGCCTACCTTAATTCCCCTTTAAGTGTCTCTAAGGCTCCAGGACTGTCTCCATGGGACGTGCTTCATGAGGTCTATGCAAGTCTGAGCGGAGAGAGGGACATGAGACTTGGGTCCACCCTCTCTTGGCACAGGCATGTCAATCAAACTCAAAACAAAAGAAGAATTCTTTCTCACCTTAACATGGGGTGTAAAAATAAATCTCAGGTGAAGCATGTCATGTCTAACTTATCCAATAAGAGTTTGATTCTGTAAATGCTCTAATTAGAGTAATTCATTAAATGTTATTCTTGAAAGCTTATTGAATAAAATGATTTTAATGTAAAACATCCCTTGCAGTTTCTCTCTCCACAGAGTGTTCCATTTCATCACTGGCAGCAGTACCAAAAGGTACTTTCATGAAGAACACAGTTTCTAACAGACCCCATTGCAGGAGGTCTGGAAAATGTTTATTACCCGGAGAGCTCCATTTATGCCTTTCTAATGCTCGCCTAACCTCCCTTATTTCCTAAACTTGTCTGGTCTTTAAATTAATCTTTTTAAAGTCCCAATGCTTACACCATGGCAGTGAGGAAAAACAAAACAAAACAAAACAATCTTCCACAGCCTGGGATCTCAAAGTCCATCTTCTCTCCAGTCTCTCCCCACCAAAATGTCCTGACTCAGCTGGGGATAGCGATACACCTGCAATCCCAGCATTCCGGAAGCTGAGACAGGAGAATCAGAAGTTTGAGGTCAGCACACAGCAAGTTCCAGGAGATCTTAGGCTGCATAGAAAGGCATTGTCTCAAGCAACAGCAAACAAAAATTCTGTCATCTGGGCAGGCACTTGGCACCTGCATAAGCAGATGTGTAGTTTGAAGCTAATCCAATTTAAACTTCAGGGCTTCTCATGTGTTTGAGCTTTTACAGGCTGTTTCTAATTTTGTTTCCTTTCCCTATAAAGACCTCCTTACAAAAAATGTGATCTTCCCAGGTCACATGTCAAACACATTGACTCTCTGACTTTCGAGCCACGCCCATCTTCTTTCTCATTCTTAACACTTAAATTCCCTCTTAGAGCCTAAAATCAACTCAATCAACTCTTGCGTCTGTGCATCTATTCACAGCTAGTAGGGTCTTTTGACATATTTTATTCTCCAGGTTTTTTTACTTTTATTTTTTCTTATATTTTAAAACAGTATTAAATATTTTGTGTGTTCCTGTGGCCATATGGGCTCATTTGGGACACACACACACACACACACAGTCTGTCGATTAGCACATCACACCTCTCTATTAAAAGAACCTAAGTTGTATATTTTCATGTATTGTTCAGCAGTGCCTCTGTTCTACATAGATAAACACTTCTTGGTATTTAAATCTAATTCTTGGCCGTTGATGCTCTTCTAAAATTTATCTAATCCTAAACTACTTAAAGTTTTCAATATACACTAGGTGTTGTCTAATAGAAGTGAATAGAAAAAACAAAATCCTAACAGGCTCAGTGTCTACCCTAGACACACACAGTACAGACCATTCCTATGATAGCAAAATATTTGCAAAATTCTCCCCACAAACTGATTCCAGCACACCTGCCACGTCATCTGTGGTTGACCATGTGGCCACCAAGGAATCAGCAGAACAGAAGCTCTCCCTTATACTGTATTTCAAAACAGGATCCTCTGCAAAGCAGACCCATTCTGGCAGATCCCATCCCACTGACTCAGTTCTGATACAGTCTCCATAGGTTGAGATCTCAGCCCTAAGGCATTGTGCGCACTGAGACCCTTTTGCAAGCTGAGGCTTTGGGGATACCTAATTGGCTGAATACAAATTGTGGTGCTGAAGTTCCTTCCTTGGGGTTAACGGATCATATAGAGAATTCACAACTGTATCCATAGGGCAAGTTCCTGAATAGGAAAGTTTTTATTTCCAGACTGTTGGATAAGCAACACTTTGACAGTACCCTGAGCTTTTATACATCTTCCCATGCTTCTGCACATCCCGGTGTTGAGAATTCCATTGAACTTTGGGTTTTTAATAGAGATATTTGGCTTTCCAAGGCTTAAAGTTCCACACAAGTTCCACCATGGCCATGAGACGATTGAAGTAAACTCAAAACGGAGAGATGCAAGGAGGATCAGTGTCACTCCATCAGAAACACGGTGGTGACAATGACAAAGAAGGAGTTTCAAAGAGTCCAGGACTGTAGTGATCTCTAACACAGCAGAGTCAATGCAGTTCTGTGGCTGTTCAATACTAATTTAAGAAGAGGACAATGTAAAAATAAGGATTTCCCAGTTATAGCATGTACTCGGGGTATAGTTTTTATTTTCTGATTTTTATATTTTGTTTGTCTGTGTCTATATATGTGTTGGTGGTATGTGTGGTATATATGTGTTCTGTGTGTGTGTCTGTTATTATGTGGTGTGTGGTGTGTATGGTGTGTGTGTGTGTGTTGCTTCTATATCCAGCCAATTAGAATCTCTTTATTGCACATGCTCATACACTCTCATACAAGCACACAGAAGCCAGGGAAGGACATTCAGTGTCCTGTTTTGTCACACTACACTTTACTTCTTTAAGACAGTGTTCCTCACTGACGTTGGAGTTAGGGTGGTAGCCTGCAAACTGCAGGGGTCTCCATCTTCACGTTACTGTCACCAAGCCAGGTTTGTACACTGGGGTTGCAAGACACACGTGCCCACACGTGGCTTCTCACAAGGCAGCCAAGCTTTGAACTCAGGTCGTCACATGTGCACACTTCCAAAATGTTGCTTATTGATCTCCCCTGCAATAATGGCTCCTGTACTCAGGGAGCTGCCCTGGGAATTACAGTGTTTCTCAGAGGTTGGTGAACTCCTTATAAGATCCATTAACCTCTAAGGAAGGCATGTCAACTTGTATCCAGCCAATTAAACATCTCTTTATCCAAAAACCAGTCTTTTGTTTTTATCCAAAAATCCCTCATTTTCTTTTGTGCTCAAGTGTCTTCTAAGAGGACTACAGCGGTTCGTTTCTTGGAAAACAAAAACAAAACAATAAAAATCCTGTCCCTGTCCTTGTCCTTGAAAACTATTGCTTCAACTTAAACTTGTTTCCCACAGACATGCTAAGGCTTCAAGATATTTCTAGAACTCAAGTTCCAAAGCCATCCTTACTTTGAATTCTGTCTCCGACAATTCCTAGCTATACGAATCAACTCCTCTGTAATTGTATCATGCCCCTAATATGTAGACCAGCAATAGTAGCAGAACTCAGCCATAACTTTTTGTTGTAGTAAGTTACCTAATTTGTATAGAGACCAATTTGTATAAAGACAGAATCTCATCATGTTGACCCTGAAGTCTCTTCAAACACTGGAGCGCATGAAATCCTCAAGTCCCTTCTTCATTAACAAAGGCTTCATTATGGCACCACAGTACCTTGCATAAGGATCTTTCACCTTGATTATGATAAATATATCACCGAATTTAAATGATGTAATTATGATAAAACAGAACAAAACTATGGAGGAAAGAAATGACATTTTGAAGTGTGGGGTTCATGGTCAGAATTTCTTATGGGGGTAAACTCAAATGAGTGAAATAATTTTAAGCGAATTGACAATTTCTTCAATTACAAACCCAAACCACACTGTTAAGTAGAAACTGTGACATAAAAATACAATCAGTGGTCTTTATGATGTGCTTTTGTATGTTAACAGTTATTTACTTTTATGTGCCATATCAACTTTGACAGGTTGTAGAGCCTGGAAATTTAGTTACGTGTTATTGTATATTCTTCTCTGAAATGACACCTTGGATAGAGCTGAGATTTTAAACCAGTAGGCTTCAATTAAAATAGATTGTTCTTTGTTCTATTAGAGAATCTACCTAATCAGGTGAGGCCCTGATGTATAGACTTTTGTAGAGAATGTCTTTCCAGCACAAAGCCTTAGACACTAAATGATTACCACAGCAGTCCTGGTTCTCCAGTCTCTTAGCCAGTCTTCCAGTGGCCTTGTCAGTCCCTGTAGACATATTAAACAAATCTAAAGTCAAATTTAGTCTCTGTCTCTATCTCTGTCACCCTCAGTCTCTGCCTCTCAGTCTCTCTGTTTCCTCTGTCTCTGTCTCATCTCTCTGTCTCTGTCTTTCTCTCTCTCTCTCTCTCTCTCTCTCTCTCTCTCTCTCTCTCTCTCTCTCACACACACACACACACACACACACACACACACATTTTTGGTTCTGTTACTCTGAAGAAACAAGACCTTGACAAATCATTTCACTTCACAACTATGGGAGCTGTTAGGCTTGCCACAGAATAAAGAAGCGCATATCACTCTAAATTTTAAAATCTATATATTTTCATATTCACTTCCAGCATGATGTCGTTGATGATCTTTTTTTGCTTCATCTAATTACTCTTCTTAGAAGTCCTCTGCAGTTCTTATCAGCTCAAAAAAAATGAATGAATGAAAAATAGAAGCAAAGAAAAATGAATGGAAATAAGATGGAGCAGTGAGGGGAGGGGGGAGAAGAACCCACAATCCCATGCTGCAGGTCCTGTTGTCACACCCTCCTCTGGAGCAAAGGCAGGTGCATGTGGACACTGGCTGCTGGGCCGGTGGAAGGCCATTTAAATCAATCTCCACAGCAATGATCTGGGCTGCTTCATGGTGACGTTACCCTTAGAACATGAAGTAGTTGAAAACATTTGTTCAATCATGGGGGAAGGGGGGAGAGCTAAAATTTTAAAACTTGAAAAAAAAAATTGTTCCAAACTCTATTGCAAAGAAACAAATGAACTTTGGTCCCTTTCATCCCAGTAATGTAGCTGGGCAGTAGCAAAGACATTAGCTCGCCCTGCTTAGGTCTGCTGTTGGGCACTCTGCTGTGCCAAGGTTGGCCCCTTGGGTCATCATGCCTATGGTTCATGCAGAGACACTGAAAAAGTCCTTCTGTTTTCTTTACTTATGTCTTAAGGGTTCACTTCTGTAGCAATGTGGCCATCTTTCTGTCTTAGGAGTAGAAAATGTTGCGAATGTTACTTTTTTTTTTTTTTTTTAGAAAAAAGTTTCCCCAATAACATTCCTAAATGTATGTGTAGTTTCAATTTGCAGAACCCTAGATATACACTCCTCCTCCTCCTCTATCTCTGTATGCTATGTTGAGAATTCAAATTTAGTTGGTGATAGATATGTTAGATAAAACTAAGATCTTATCCATTCCAGGTATCCTGATTAGAGCTGATGATCAAATTAGCAGTCTAGAATCATCCGAAAAGAAAGGCTTAATTGAGGAACTGCCTAGATTGAACTGGTCTATGTCTGTGTCCGTGAGAGATTGCCTTGTTGCTTGACATAGGAGAACGAGTCCACTGTCAGCACCACCATGTCCCATGCTGCTTTATGTAAGGGAGCTTACTAAGCAAGATTAGGACTGGGAGAGGGTTTGAACCAGCAGGCAAATTCCTCCAAGGTTCCTACTTTCAGGTTCCTGCCCTGAGTTCCAGTCCTGACTTCCCCCAGTGAAGCACTATGACTTGAAGTTGTAAGATGAAATACACCTCCCTGTCTCCAAGTTGCTCCTGGTCAGTGCATTAGTGAAGCAATAGAATAAAATTACTGAAAATAAACAAGGCCAGTATTCTTATGGGGTTTTACAGAGATTCCATAATTCTTGTTCTAAAATGTCTATGTGGTTTTCTGAAGTTACTATGAATTCTACTTTCAAATATGAGCTACTGGGTGTGCCTGTGTTTCTGGTTAATAAAGTTTAATTACCAAAACTGCACTGCTTTTTTTTTTTTAATTTCCGTTGACACCAGCCTCCATAATTTTGACAGGCTACCAGAATTTCATAATATTGGCATAAGAAACCCTGTTGGTAAAAAATAAAAATAGACCTCCTTTTTTTCTCCAATATCCTTTTTATTTTCTTTAGAGATGCCATCAAAACACTCAGTTTATGGTTTCGCTAGAAAAGTAAGTGGTTGTCAGATGGCGTAAGTACTAGGCCAGGTGGGAAAGAGGCCTAGAGGTCAGACAAGCAAATTGACACAGTTGAGAATACTGGCTTTGTCAGGGTGAATGGCAGTGCTGGTCTGTGCATAAAATCACAAATTTACCCGAATGCTAAGTCACTTGTCAAGGACTCATTTCATTGCTGCTCTTTATTTTTTTCCTTGTGTCATGTAAGATTCCTTGAAGCGACTAGAAAAACAGTCATAATCCATTTGATTTTCTGCTTTCCTAGGAGGGGAATGCTTGATGGATGATAAACAGCAACTGCTGACAATCATCAGTGAGGAGCTATCATGCTTTTACATTAAATACAAAAACAGAGTTGTAAAGTCACAAGGGATGGGACTTTTGACACGGAAGAGATGAATATATAATCCTCAGAACCACATCACTGATGGGATCTGAGCCACGGCAACAAAGCCTACTGCTTTCAGAGTCTCCCAAAGTCAAACTAAAGCTAACTTTGATATCTGCAAGCTAATGCATGTTCTACCCAGTGTAGCAAGCGCTTATCCAGAAGCTCTAGACAACGCGCATGCACAAGGAAAACAGCCATTTTATCATCCTGTCAGTTTTAATTAAGGGTAAAGGGATACCAGAAAACAAATAAAAAACAAAACAAAACAAAACATAAAACTAGCTAATTAGATGACAGAGGCAATTCTAAGGCACAGGGGTTTGACTCTCAGATGTTCATATCTCATTAAACCTACAGGAGAGCTGAGCATACAGGACCCTTCAAAGAAAACCAGTAAATTACACATGTGACTTATCAAACGGGGGGGTGTCAAGTACAAAGGTTACTTCCTTGATAGTCCAGTGTGCCCCTTCTTCCCCTGTTGACAGGTAATCACCGTGGCTCCAGATCACTCCCCCTCTTTGACTGTTTAGTGACATTTACTTCAAGTTATATAACCAATTTAACAACCCCAGGTACTCTTGGGACCCAATTTCCACCTCAAATTATACATATTTTTTGTACTTTAGATTAAATGACTGATCTTAATGGGAGGAATCTTATCTAATAAGGCTGGGGAATAGCAGTTACTTCAAATTTCATGCTATAGTGAATGATCCTAATATCAAATTAACAGGATTTTACAGCACTCTGTTTATTTACCCAATTAGTAACACTCTGGCCTTTGGGCTTTTATATAAAGCTTATTTTCTTTTATTTGGCCTAGTTTCCCCAAGGGAGGGAACTAAGACCAAGGTAGGCAAGGTTAAACAGATTGTTCCTATCATCCACGTCTCCCTTCTCCTTTCTGTCTTCCACACACCAGCACATGACAGTACCTGAAGAAAGGCAAACATAAGAAGATGTGTCCTGGGATCCACATAGGTTCCAGTGCCCAGCGTCAATGCTTTCACGGAACATGGGTGGACGGAACCACGTTTCTACAAAGGCTGCTGTGTGGTACATGGTTTTATTTTGTATTATTTCTCTGCCTATGAGATTTAGGTACTATCACTCTCTGTTTATGCCTTTCAGTAACCTTGGTTTGTTTCTAAAGGGTGGTAGCTGTTTACAAAATCACTCTTAGAAAGAAGGAAAACCAATATTAAAGTTGATGTGGGACTGGGTCAATAGCTCAAAGGTAGTGTGTTTTCCTTCCCGGGACAAACCTTGCTTCAATCTCTAAGCACAAGGGAGGGAGGAAGAGGGAGGCAGGGACAGAGGGTAACAAGAGTTGCGATGAAAATTTCAATAAGCACTTAAAATATAAATAGGCAGTGTTATCCAAACATATTGGTGTTTGGTATCATTTTGGATGACACAACTAGGAATTATGTCAGGATTTGAATCCTTGTTTAGAGCCTAATGATTTGTCTCAATACTTCTCCTTTGCACTGTGAGATAATAATCTTCATTATTCTCATTTTTAAACATCTTTGTTGTATTTATTGAAAAGACAAAACGATATAACAACAAATAGATACACATATAACAATTAAACCATGTTTTAAAAGTAGTTGTTTTAAATTTACTTTCTTTTATATATTTACTAAACAGCAATTATTCCTTGTCATCTTTTACAAGCATATATTTTCATGAAAATATATTCTAAAGTAATATTTAATTTTTAATAGAAATATACATAGTAACTTAAAGTGAGATTCTTTTAAAAATGTACATTTCAAAGTAACATTTAGTTTTAATAGCAAATCCAGAATGAAGATTATTTCCTTCAATGCTAAACCCCAAGATAATTAAAATAAATTAATTTGAATGGCTGTAGGTCTAAATAAGAAACAAGATGGACATATTAAGAAGTCTAAGTCCCCCATTAGCTCACGAGAATAAAAATGACTAGCATTAATACTTGAAATCGACTATAGGAGTCTAAGAAAGTTAAACGCATGGACCATCTAGGTAACACATGGTCAGAAGGAAAATATAGTAATTTATTAAAGTACTAGCTTTTGAGCAAAATGAAACATAGAGTTTGAGTCAGCGTCAGCCAGAAATGATACTCATCATTGGTTATAGTTGTTAACTAATTAAAGTTTAATAGAAACTGTACTATGTAGTGAGTTTACACAATTTTCATTTGCAAATAATGAGAAACAGAGTGAACAATCACACTCAGCCCCAGATGGGTCAAATTTCCTATTTTAGTATAAACCAAAAGCAACCTTCCTATGAAAGACAGTGGCATGGTAAAGTCCTTTTCCTTCTCCTTTTCCTTTTCCTCTTCCTCTTCCTCTCCCTCTCTCTTTTCCTTCTCCTTCTCCTTTTCCTCTTCCTCTCCCTCTTCCTCTTCCTCTTCCTCTTCCTTTTCCTTTTCCTTTTCCTTTTCCTCTTCCTCTCCCTCTTCCTTTTCCATCTCCTTTTCCTTTTCCTTTTCCTTTTCCTCTTCCTCTTCCTCTTCCTCTTCCTTTCACTTTCCCTTTCCCTTTTCCTTTTCCTAACCTAACCTCAGCCTTTCCGTGCAGCTGGTGAAGACAATTTCTTCCATGTATTCTCTTCACAGCATGTCCTGTCAACCCGTTCTTCCTAAATTAATATGAAAATAGAAGGACCACTATGAACCAAACATCTCCTGGAGATAGAGCCTGATGCAGAAGTTCATCTCTCCCAGATCCACTCTTAAGAAGGAATAACCTAACATGAAGTTTGATATCAGCACAGACTTGCCATGTAGTTGGACTTTATTAAGTCAGTGTCCATATTACCTCTTACCCCAATTCAGAATCAGGACAGCAGCCTTTTCAGTTGTGTCTCACTGTAATTTTAGGGTAGAGGGAGATCTTAATTTTCCCAAAATTATAGGGCCCTGATGTCCAATAAGTATATTAAAGACTTATGATATTTTCATTTCAAGTGCTAAGAAAATGCTACAAAGGGTTTAAAGGCAGTCAAATTACAACCATACATCAGCCATCCATGGACAGCTTGGAAGACAACAACGGAACTCAGGTAAACCATCAGTGAGCATAACTGACACACTACCGCTCTAACTTAGAAAAGGTGGATTTGAGGCAACCAGTGGCCTCTAAGTAGAGATCAGAGCATCTGCTGCCTTTAATTCTTTCCATAAGAATACTCCTCAGTAGTTCTGGAGGAGGGAAATGGGACCACTTAATCTGAATGACTCTGAGTACTCCTAAGGAGAGGAAGTCAAAGGTTGAGCCCTAAACAGACCAGTTAACTTCAAACGAAGACATCTGTTCATCAGGCACATTTTATGCCCCCAGTAATCCTGACCAGCTGTCTGAGAAATGTCATTCACAATGGAGATCAGTTGAGCCTCTGGACTGTTTCTTTGGTTCCGTGCAAACATATCACCAGAACAGGTAGAAGGCTCCCATGTCAGCATTCCACTTGCTGTGTCTTAGCAATTTTAATGTGCAAAACAGCAACACTAAAAACATTGTTTTGTCTTGCACAAGCTAGTAAAAGCATCAAGTTAGTGAATGAAAACGACTTACAATATTTAACACTGCCTCCGGGACAAACAACATTTCAATGTTTTGTGTTTTCCAGCTGTCAGGAAGACAAAGTCCCCCTCTGCTGTCTTATCTCACTTGTTTTCAATGGCATTTGGAGCAACCTGTCCTTTTAAGAATCTAGGAAATGTTTATTTATTCCATTTACTAAGAAATAAAGCAGAGCTTTCATCCTGTGAGAGATGGAGGACAACAATGACGGCAACAACAACAACAATAACAAAAACCAGAGAATCCAGTGACTCACCTGAAGACAGTCTGCCCCCAAAAATATGAGGCTGGGGCCTGATCTCTTAGACCCCAGGTTTCCCTCTGCATCATGAAATCTAGTTACTACTTAAACACATTTTGAGTTAGGGATATTAAATTATTTCTGAGTTCTCTTTATTTGAGAGAATTTGTGAAGAACTGACAAGTGATTATAACTTAAAGAAAATGACTTTGTTTAAACCAGAATTTAACAAGATCTTTCCTTCCTGCCTTCGGCTGGAGTGTCTGTGGTTAGATTTTCAAAAGTATTGAATGAATAGTCCCAAACAAATCAGTAAGGGTTTAAAAATGTTGTTTCTCTTTACAAGGCAATCTGAGAGCAAATAAGCCAAATTTGCTTTCAGGTTCTTCCTTCTTCATCCATGGAGACCAAAATTAACTAAATAACTAGGGAGCAATAGCTCCTTCATGTTCTATTTAATTTGAAAGAGCTAAAAGAAAAAACTGTCATAGAACAAGATAGTTGTTCTCATAGCTGCATACTGAAAAGTTCTCACAAGCCAAGTCAGGGCAGCTGTACTGTTATAAATATCTCTTAGAAACAAAGAGAATATTACATTGTGGAAGTTATTCAGTCAACAAATCAGCTAGCAATTAATACATACTCTCTTTTTTAAAACATTCACCTAGCTTGTCACATACATGATAACATTTACATACTTGATCTCTCAATCATCTTTATTTAATTTTTTTAATTATAAATTCGGTCTACATGACAATTTTCTTAATACCATAGAATTCTTTTATCTGTTGCAGTGTATTTTTAAGCACTATAAGTGTGTCGGGCTACTCTACAGTTCTCACCTATAGATCATTTAATTTACACTGAGGTCACTTATTAAGTATAGCCATCTTCAAAGAAATTCACCCTGGTGCTTATATGGCCTTAGCTGTGTGTAGTAATTCTAATGGCTCCTTTATATGGTTACCCACTCAAGTACACAAAGAAAGGCATTTGAAGAGGGAGAGAGATAGAGAGAAGAGGGAGAGAGGATGGAAGGGAGAGAGAGAGAAAAGGAGAGGGAGAGAGAGAGGGAGAGGGAGAGGGGGAGAGAAAGGGGAAGAGGGAGAGGGGAGAGAAAGAGAGAGAGAGGGA
>NC_034593.1:135701960-135728009 GCF_900095145.1 Mus pahari
AGAGAGAGAGAGAGAGAGAGAGAGAGAGAGAGAGAGAGAGAGAGAGAGAGAGAGACTCAACCTCTAAAGCACATGTTTCAATGAGGATGTGAAAGAAGTCAGAAGTCAGTCTAAATACTAGGGAAATGCTATATAAATCTACCAGTATTATTGCTTTTGCTGTAACATGGCAATGAGCTTCCTTTCAAACCCTACATCTTTGAAAAAAGCAACTGAAATGTCAGTCTCAACAAAAACAACAATTAATACCTATTAAATTCTAGACATGTATAATTCAAAAATATAAACATATCCTCTAAGCTCAATATTTTCCCCTAAACATGAGCTTATTAAATGAAGAAGCCTTTGGTACAGAAGCTTAAAACAGTAGTTCAGAGCCAGGAAGCCAAGAGACAAGAGATTGAGTAGAGAAACTCATGGTATGTCTTCACTCGGAAGCCCTGTTTCCTCCCCAAAGGGCAGATCGTTTCTTTTCTACCTCTAAAGCCTGAGGCCACTTCTGAGTCTACCTTGTTTCTTCATGTGCATCCTCCAGTCTTTATATGGTCTGCTACAGAAGTTTAAACCCAAACTGTCCAACACAAAATCTATCACCCATGTGTGGTTATTAAATTAGTGTTGATAAAATTTAAGTTAATTAAGTGTATACATTATACTAGCTCTGAGAGAGAGAGAGCTCTTGATGGTGCATGAGTGTGTGGGCTTCCGACTTACTGTCTCTTGTCCTGGGCACAGAAGATGAGGTAGAACTTCTGTGATCACCAATGGTGATCAAGACTATTTGACCTCCCTCAGTACTTTTTGATTCTCTCTTTCCTCTCTTCCTGTTATTACATTGAGATCAATAGGTATGCTTCCACTTGACTTGCCCTAGAATAATTCTTCTTAAGAAGAAAAGGTAGAAGTATTTTAAGTACCACCTGTTCTAAACTCACCATTTTACAGATGCCAATGTTCAGCTCAAGAGACTAATTCCTTTCTTCACAGCAAGCCCACGACAAGAACACTGGTTTCTGAATAATGTAAATGTATGGCTGTTCTTCTGGGAAGCCAGACTGTTGTTCCTCCTTCCTCATGCTCACACCAATGACATACAGGCACACATAAAAAGATGTTATCACATATGAGAAATAGAATTATAAACACCATTCAGAGGAAACACTATTCACTATATACAAAGGTGATATTTTTAAATTAAGATTCTGTAAGGCAAAGGACACTGTCAATAGGGAAAAAATGGCAACCAACAGATTGACAATTTTTTTTTTTTTACCAATTCTACATCTGATAGAGGGCTAATATCCAATATATATAAAGAACTCAAAAAGTTAGACTCCAGAAAACCAAAATAGGGTACAGAGCTAAACAAAGAATTCTCAACTGAGGAATACCAAATGGCCAAGAAGCAACTAAAGAAATGTTCAACATCCTTAGTCATCAGGGAAATACAAATCAAAACAACCCTGAGATTCAATCTCACACCAGTCAGATCAAAAACTCAGCTGACAGCAGATGCTGGCGAGGATGTGGAGAAAGAGGAACACTCCTGGTGGTGGGATTGCAAACTGGTACAAGCACTCTGGAAATCAGTCTGGCAGTTTCTCAGAATACTGGACATAGTACTACCCGAGGACCCAGCTTTACCACTCCTGGGCATATACCTAAAAGATGTTCCAACATATAACAAGGACACATGTTCCACTACGTTCATAGCAGCCTTATTTATAGTAGCCAAAACCTGGAAACAACCCAGATGTCCCTCAACAGAGGAATGGATACAAAAAATGTGGTACTCAATGGACTACTACTCAGCTATTAAAAACAATGACTTCATGAAATTGGCAGGCAAATGGATGGAACTTGAAAATATCATCCTGAGTGAGGTGACCTAGACACAAAAGAACACACACAGTATTCACTCACTGATAAGTGGTTATTAGCTCAAAAGCTCGGAATACCCAAGATACCATTCATAGACCACAGGAAGCTAAAGAAGAAGGAAGACCAAAGTGTGGATACTTCATTCCTTCTTAGAATAGGGAACAAAATACACATGGAAGGAGTTACAGAGACAAAGTGTAGAGCAGAAACTGAAGGAAAGGCTGTCCAGAGACTGTCCCACCTGGGGATCCATCCCATATACAACTACCAAACACAGACACTATTGTGGATGCCAACAAGAACTTGCTGACAGGAGCCTGATATAGCTGTCTCCTGAGAGGCTCTGCCAGTGCCTACAAATACAGAAGTGGATGCTCACAGCCATCTACTGGATGGAATACAGGGTCCTCAATAGGGTCCCAATGTGGTCCCCAGTGGAGGAGTTAGAAAAAAGACTGAAGGAGCTGAAGGGGTTTGCAACCCCATAAGAAGAATAATAATATCAACCAACCAGACACTCCAGAGCTCCCAGGGACTAAACAACCAACCAAGGAGTTCACATGGAGGGACCCATGGCTCCAGCTACATACGTAGCAGAGGATGGCCTTGTCATGCATCAATGTTAGGAAAGGCCCTTGGCCCTGTTAAGGCTCAATGCATCAGTGTAGGGTAATTTGTGGATGGGGAGGCAAGAGTGTAGGGAGGGGTGGATGGGGGGACACCCTCATAGAAGCAGGGGAGGAGGGAATGGCATAGGGAATTAGAAATGAAAATTTTAAAAAAATCCAATAAAAAAGAATATGATAACTAAAAGATCATAACAAAATAAATTATGAATTTGATATGGAAAACCTAATTTCTTAAAACAGAAAATGATCTCATGAAAATAAATATAGACACAAACTTTTATCTTAATGTTTGTGGATAAGTACCTTAGCAAACCTGCTATGGAACAACATATGCGTATATTCATTAGACAAATGTTTACTATGTAACTACAGTGTGTGAGATACTGAATATCCAGTTAGTAGAATTGCAGTTTTAAACCAGAGCTAGATTACTTAGCAATGGGATTATCAGACTTCTAAGGATGAAATTGCAAAAACTTCAGTAGGTCTCAATTTGGAATCATATAACAGGAATATTATGGAGATACTAGAAGAAGCATAACAGAAGAATCCTTTGTTCATCTGTGCCTTCGAACAATAATGAACTAAAGTAGCATGCACACATCAGCATTGGGAATGAATACACAGATAAAAAAAAGTAGAACCCCCAAATGAAGTTTCAGTTTAGCCAGAGAGCACTCCATAGTTACCACAGAGTCTAAAAGAAAGAAAGTCTTGTCTGAGACTTAATATCTTAAGATCCACTCTACACATAGCTTGTAATCCTGCTTCTAGGCCACCATACCCATTTACCATTTCAAAACAAAATGGATCTTGATGGGAAGTCTACCAGCAAGGATGGTTTGTTTAGCCACAGACGATCTTCCAAAATAATTTTGGGACTTTGGGTATGAATACAGCCATGACTACTTTTTAAAGTAGCTCTTTATTCTCAGCCTCAGTAATTCATATGTACAGGAGCTGACTGTGGTAAGACCAGGGAAGTTTATAGACTCTGAGGATTCAGTGAGGAGCACTGGGTGATTACTGCATTAAATTATTATTCAGCATCACTATATTTCTTGCTTTTTAAAACTGCAGCAGTAATCCATTTAAAAATTTTCTAGCAAGGTGATAAGAACAGCATCCTGAGTTGACTCTGGCATCACTAAATTATGCATTACTAAATGTTTTCTAATTGTCAATTACTTCAATCTCAGGCTTGGTCTTTTCACCCACCTTCAAGGTGACTTCTCTTTGTTTCTGTTTTAATACCTATAAATCAAAGTAGGAGCTGCTGAAATGATACTTACTGTCTACTTGCGAAAGGTCTTCTGATGATTAGTGGGTTAATAGCTGTATGAACATTGCAGTAATTGCATATCAAGCAGGAGAAAAACTTCAGAAGCCTCATGCTTTCCTGAGGAATCTTTCCACAGCCTTGTTTGTGTGTGTGTGTAGAGGTGAGGGGGGCTTTGTCAAACATGGGAATATATTAGCATTCTTTAGTCCTCAATGAGTTTTCAGAAGTATTCACTAAAATGGAGCTTTTTGTTACTTCCTGCAGAATTCCAGTGAATAACACATTTAAACTAATGCTCTGTCAAATTTAATAGTCGTAATTGCCTAATTATCTGCTCTAGTGTGATGGTAAAGCCTTTTAACATCTTGCTTTCCGCTAAGGAGAATGAATGTATTTTCTAGAATACCACCTTTCTCTCCTTTGGAGAATACCCAAGCAAATAATTCATTTTACTTTCACCTCAACAGATACCATTTTGTTGCCCTTGTTTGGTGTGTGTGTGTGTGTGTGTGTGTGTGTGTGTGTGTGTGTGTGTGTGTTGTTTAAGTTTGATTTGGTTTTACTCTATCTATACCCCTCTTGGCCTCAGATATATGAACAATTTTCAATGGTAATAATCACATGTATAAAGCAATATGGATAGTTGTGTACTGACTTTCTTAATTAAATCTATAGCATTCCTTTCTAACATATCATTTCATTTAAATCACTTAATAGTACTTGTCTAGAAATATGCCTTTCATGTTCTCAACACTATCCTTGATCCACCACTAAAGATATGTATCAATTCACTAATGTGATCATTTACTACACACAACCAAATAACTTTGGCATTAGATGAATAATTTTCTAGTTTAGCTGGTTTTTATCTGCTTGCTTTGATTTTTATGCAAATTTAGCCTCCTGAACTCTACCTTAATGTACATATTATTTTTACTTTTTTTTTCCTCTTTTGCCTTTGAACTTGATCTTTCAATATTAACCCATCTACTTGGGGGTCCTGTGGGCTGTGCATCATAATAAGACTCACACGTGATTAATGTAAAGATGCCAACATGCACTAGGCCATACAGGTCACAACACAGAGAGCTATTTGGACTAATCTATAAGCCAGAAATGGTGACAGGTGAACCCAGATGAAGTAGAATCTGCTGCACTTAAGTGTTCTCCATTGAGAAGGAGGACATTTAAATAATAGATTTGCCCAGTCTTCCAGTATATAACCCTAATAACAGAAAATACCTCCGAATTATTTTTGAAAGCTTTTTGATGGTTTGAGCCCCATCTTTTACTGTCTGGGGGTACTGGATTTCAGTGACTTGTGGAAGGACACATTGAAATAACATGTTATAAAATCTGTAAGGAAAACTATAAAATAAAGTCTTGCATAAGTAAACAGTCTAAGGAAGGGCACAATAAAGTATGTAAGTAATTAAGAATTTATACATGGATCCACAAATTACAAAATTTATAACAAATTGATTCTATAAAAAAATACAAGAAATTAACATGCTTTAGAAGTGACTCATCTATACATGAAATATGAGCAACAAACAAGTAAATAAAATTAATAGTTACAGCAAATGATACGGGACAAGAGACCTATGGGCTGAGTTTGTCATTGTTAGAGTTGTCAGTGTGACACTCACTTTCAAAACTGTTTAGGGGTGCTTTGATTAAGCCCATAGAAAGACATCTTCAGATGTCTTTTATTATACTATTTTATTATTCTCCTTACATTCTGAATTAATAAGGACATTCAAAAGTCCCCATTTTCCCATGGTGGTTGTCAACTCTCAGTCACATGGGAAAATAATACAGTTTCGTTTTTTGGTCAACAGTTTGGAAATTTATACATTTAACTTTCCTCAAAATAAGTATTCTGAAAATGAAACTCATGATTTTATATGCAATTCCAGAAGTTTCTTCTAGAAGCGATATTATAACCTCTCTGTTTCTATTGTATATGATGAAGGAAACCGGTATAACCCATCAAGTGGGTAGTTCAACAAGTCTTAGAAATTATTATACTGAGAAAGTATAATAATAACAAAAGAGAAATATAATCCCAACAAAATGAAATCCAAACCCCAACTACACCACTTCCTGGCTCTATGACCTTGAAAATCATCCTCTGTCCTACAGTAGGTCAACCCTGATGCTCACACCTCTCATTGATCCCGTAAGAATATTAACTGTGGAATGTAAAATAACTAGTACATCATATATCACCCAGACAGAGCTGTGACTATCCCTAGGTGAGGAAGAACATTTGTATTCTCTCAGCCCTGATAAAGAGTCTTTCTATTTTCAGTCATGTCAAATAAAAGTTTGGTGGATAAATAAATTTAGCGAATAAAGTTCATTTTCAAGGTAAATTGGGTCATCACTATGTTTGTTTATCTATGCACTGCAGTGTAGTCCTTTGTTGTGAAGTCTTCTTTCAGTGAAAAGACAGTGTCTTCAGAATCACATTTACCCAT
Source organism: Mus pahari (assembly GCF_900095145.1). Lineage (NCBI taxonomy): Eukaryota > Metazoa > Chordata > Mammalia > Rodentia > Muridae > Mus > Mus pahari. The sequence continues at coordinate 135,708,236 of NC_034593.1, forward strand.
GACACTATCTGAGCTTTGTTCCCCTCTTCTGTGCAACAGAGGCATGAGAATGAGGACATGTCCCACCACGCTCAGGTGCCACACTGCATCTCCTCCATCTCCTAACACTGGTAATGGCTTCCTTCTAAATATCTTTTGCATCCCTGAACTTCTCTTCATCTCCATGGACCTCAATGTTGCTGAAGCTGCTAGGAAATTATAACAGACAAAGCCCTGCTCTCTCAGCTTTCCATTTGCCAACCAGTCTGCCTGGTCCTTTTTCCAGCTCATTCTCCCAAAGCTGGTATGATCTGGGAGGTAAAATTCCTCCTAAAACTGTCTCTGCGTGTTCTCCTGGTCTGACATAGTGGTCCCTTTGAGTAATCTCAGTTCCAGTAAAATCCCCTACTTTTCCTCACATGTAGCAAGTGTTATGCAGAGTTACCACAAGTCTTCTAGAAGCAGTGACTTGCCTCTCTCTTTGGGAAGCCTTCTTGGTTCCTTCACGTTGGCTCCTACCCAACTCAACCTTATTTAGCTTTTTCTGAGATTAACCCAAACCTCACATCTTCAGAAAACCCCATTTCTGCCCGATTATATCTCCTCTCTTTCCCAATCTTTCCCCCACTTTCCCTGCAATGCACTTATATATGTGTATATCTTTGGAAGGGTTTTCTTTTCCATTTCCACAAGAAGATTATCTTATATATTTAGCTCACTGCTTTCCCTCTGGTTGATGTATCTCCACTGCTAACCTATTACAGATTAATTAATAACTGGATTAACATAAGTTAAACAGAGCCTTTCCTTATCTTTATCTATCACTGGCTCCCAGTACCTGACAAAATATGGGTGATTTTTTTTCTGCTTAATGTTTGCTATTCAGAAAACTGACAAGAGATCATTAACTGTGCCCATCTGAGCCACAGTGTAGGGATGACATGTCTCTGCGGAAGTGAGATTATCACATTAAGATAAGCAGCAGAGCTTAGGGCAAGGAATCTAGTATAACTTCTGATAATTTTTCTGTCTTTCGAGTGCAAGTTTTGGGTGCCAATAGCCTGTACTTAGAAATTCAGCAGTGCTCAAAATATAGGCAAATAGCCTGAGATGTGTCTTCTACCTGACAGAAAAACCAGCCTCTGCCATGTTATCAAGAGGTCAAGAAAGGGCACATATAGAAATATAGTGCAATTATCTTGTGTAAAAGGACATCAGAGAGAAGTCTCTTAGAATTCAGAAAGTCATCCCTATTATTGAAAATGGAGACAATTCTGAAATATTCAAAGTGGCTTCTTAGACATTGATAGTAACATATCTTTACACTAAGAAAGCAAGAATTTTTTCATTAATTAGGCTAGATTTGAATGGTTACTGGTATATTCCAAAGTAGAAACTACCAGGAAGTCTATGAAAATATGATATGGATGACAGAATTGGTCTTCCTTATATGCACTGTAGGATGAAGGCCCCCATGTTTTTTGGTTGTTTGTTTGTTTGCTTTTTGTTTGGGGGGAGTTGTTTTTTGTTTTGTTTTGTTTTGTTTTTTGTTTTGTTTGTTTTTTGACAGGAGTTGGGGTAGTAAAAGTAGCCAGTTTGTGGATAAGTGCTCATGAGTGGGCCAGGCAGGCACTTATTAATATCTTGGTTTAAGGTGCTTAGTATTTCTGTGTTTACAGTCATCAGGCTAACTTCCAAATTGTTAATCAAGGTGATAGACAGCATGGTAGGGTGAGAAGAATATTTATTTCTGAGCCATATCTTAATCAATATATTCTCATTTTAAATCCACAAACTGTGATGTAAAAATATCTGAACATGTCTAATTATATGAATTAAATATTTAGCTTGACATTGTCACAGGAAATGGAACGCTTGCATAGAAATAAGCATGGCTACTTTTACTACCCCATGCAGTTTAATGCTCTACAGTTTGACTTCTTAGGTCTCACACCATACCAAATAACTCTGGAGGTATTATCAAGCCCAAATACCCTTAAAGGAACTGGGAAAGTGCACATGCCTAGTTTGCATTCTTTATTTTCTTTCTTACAGTGAAATCTAATCTCAGAGTTCTTTTTATCAGTGTTTGTTGAGATACACATGAAAGGGCTTACTGGTGTGTATATTTCTGCCATCAGTTGTCAGTTAAGCATCTAACGAATGCCTGGACTTCTCTGCATTGACTCAGAAAACACATATGCATTGTTTATAAACACATCTCCCGATCTGCTGCCGTTGTCACATCTCTGTCTTAAACTATGGAGGGAGATTAGAGCTGTGTGGGTGGAGTAGTATCTGCAACAGTTATCTACCTACAGGCTGCAATATATCACCCATGTCTCTGGGGATCTAATCACTAATTGCTTCTCCAGAGATATACAGGTGGCCACTTGCCTTTCACCTCCTGTCATGACTTACCCACCAAGAGCTTTAAAAATGGTTTCAAAGACATGGGAAGAAAGCCAGAGAGAAACATTTATAGGAGCTGGAGTTCAAGCTTGCTGGTAAACACTTCAGTCACAAAGCTGCTTCTTCTCTAAAAGTTCATTATCAGGGGTTTTTCATCAGGGGACTGATGAAAAAGTGGTACTGTAAGAGTGCTAAGACACTGCCCCATCCCTGCTTAATCACATATATAGTTTCCTTCATTAATATGTATGTGCATATATGTCAGGGTTTCCTTTAATCACTTGAAAATGTTGCTCTTTGCTGTGTTATTCTGTGAGTAGGGTCTAGCCACAGAAGTCTGGATAGCTGAATTAGAAGTCCAGAACTCGTACACAGGGGAAAGAGGAGAACAGAAACCACAGCGCTGTCCCTTGGTTCCCATACTCTTGCATAGCACCATGCAGAGGTAACAGCAACAACAATGTTGCTCTGTGCATGCTTTAGGGTCCCTTAACTGGAAGACAATGCATAGCTTTTCTGTGCTCTGGGTTAGAAATGGATGGGTTATAATTGAGGATGTCAATCTTCAACTCTCAGTGGTCACACAGCCGTTAAAACTTAAAATCAAGTGGATCAAGTTGGTTGAAAAGAATCCTGTCACTCAATTTATCTTCCTTCACATTGGGGGAAAATCCACTAGAGATCCTAAAATTGGTTCCCAGCCAACATATAGAAGGAACTTTACAAATGTTGTTGGAATTTGCTTTCAGAACTACTGAGAAGATGTTAGGAAACCGGGGTCGTGTTAATACATAACTGGGAGGGAAAACTCACATTCCAAAAACAAGATGTAGAAAATAAGAGATCCAAGTATAGTGACACCCATGGGGCTGAGGCAGAGAGCTGTTAAAGCCCGGACTAACCTGGACTACATAAGGAGACTATCTCAACACAAATAACAAGCAAAGAGAGACAAGGGTGCTTCCCCTTTCATGTTTTGCAAGTTAAACTTTTCTGAAAAACTTCAGTGGTTTATTCCAAATTTGAGGTTAGAAAAATCAAACTACAGAGGTGAAACTATTGTGCTTAAATGTTGATCAATGTGTGCATATTAAAAAGAATTTCCTAGACATCAATCTAAGTTCATGATCATGTGATAATATACTTTCTCTTTGATGTTCATGTGAGAATTAAGAGAGAGTTAATCTGTTTACATGTGTAAGAATGATTATGAATAATTACCTGTCCAGAAGGCACATAGGGCCACATACATCTAACAACTTAAAATTATTTGAAGTCAAATCTAGCAGAGAAAATAGAATACCTTAATAAAATCTCTAGTCTAATATAATTGCATTTTAAATTGGTGAGTATGGGTCATTATTCATCAACCCATTAATTGTTCTAATAGCTTTGCTTTATCCTCCTAAATAGCTCTCCTCCATTTTAAATAAAAACAAAACCACACATGGGAAAGAAAATAAAAGCTACAGTGTGAGGAAAAATAATGGGCATACAGGATGTATGTGAAATTGATTAAGTTTATATAACACCTGTAATTCCAAAAGTCTAAGTCCATATTAAAATGAATAGTCTTTATTTTATCACATCTCATAGCTAGCAGGGAATGTTCGCATCCAACTAACTTCAGGAGTGATTGGCTGCCTGATGGAATGCCAGTTTTTTTCAAATCCTCAGGCAGTTTGCTCTATATTCCAGTGGGTGGCCCTATATCCAGGTACACATAGCCAATTGAGTTCAGTGAATTATTTAGACAGATAAACATGTAAAGTTATGTAGGTGACCTAATTTGCGGGGCAGTCTATAAGAAATGTTAGGGGATTAATATGATAAAATACATTGTATAAATTATAAAGTTCTCAAAGAATAGAAACACAAGCAAAAACTAATCCTCACAGGCAGAGAATCTCATATATATATAATATATTATATGTATTATATATATATTATCTATGTATACTATACATATATAATGTACAAATATATATAACATCATAAACTATATATGACATATACACATAGTATAGATAGGCTTACATTTATAGAGTAACTCAGTTGCTCCAGCTGTGGACCCCATCTGGATGACAGGAACCTGAACACTTCTTTGCAGAGATCATATGAACATGAAGCCCATCTCTCCTACTCCCATGGACAGAGTGGCTGGGCTCAGTATTATACTTGTGGTTTAAGTTTTATGAGAGAGCAGAACCCCAACCATTCTTTGAAACAAACTAACATGGACTTTTAGAGGAAGGCATCTTTGATTCTTTTCTTTTCTTTTCTTTTCTTTTCTTTTCTTTTCTTTTCTTTTCTTTTCTTTTCTTTTCTTTCTTTTCTTCTTTCTTTCTTTCTTTCTTTCTCTCTTTCCTTCTTCCTTTCTCTCTTTCTTTTTTTTTTAAGAAGTAGAAGTTAAGCATGCCCTGAAAAGTCTTGGATGGTTTGCACAATACAAATTTCCTGTCTAACACTTTCCCTGTTGAAAACGTAAAGAGAAGCCACAAATGTAGAGAGTCCTGCATTAGCCCACAGTAATTTCCCTTGTACAAATTAATATGAGGTGGGTGCGGAAATAGCTCTGGGTTTGCCTTCCTGTGGGGGTGCTCATGTGGGTCTGTGCAGACTTCCTTCAAGAGTGATTGGCTAACAACTTTAGGGGCACTGTGAACAAAGGAAATTAACTCCAAACAGCAGGCCCCACTCTGATTTCACACGCAAGAATTTTCATGTGGTTATGTTTTATGTGGGATCCCCTGTATTTTCTTATTCATTCAAGCTATCCCAGCCCAAGAGCCCTACCTGTAAACCAAATGGATGGTGGTACTTTTTGCCTGCTGGCCTCTATTGCTTTCTCACCAAGATGCTAATATTTCTTCAGTTCACTAACACAAGAACATGATGTGTCTCTCCTCCTGGCATTCTTTCTTTGGTCGTAACAGAAAGAAAAAGAAAATCTGAACGCTATATTTGATTAATTAAAAATGATGAGAAGAAAAGCAGTTTATCCAAAGGTCCCCAGGCTACACTATCATGTTGGAGTAATGAGTTTAAGTGTCTGTTCTGGAAAACAGGGAAAGGTAAGGGACACAACTTCAGTACCTGGTCATCCCACAATGCTGAGAAATAGCTGAGGGCTAAAGTGGTCAGATAAAGATGGTCACATGGCTGTGAGGTCACTGACCTACCTTCTGTGTCTGAAAAACTGAAAAGGGAAAGATTTTTTTTTCCACCAGACATGTCCCTGAGAGTATCTTGATAATGTTTATGTTGTGCTAATAATGCCATAAATCAAACATCGTGCCTTCTCATTATCTTCATCTGAAAATGAGGCTTGCATTTGATGAGAGCTCACCAACAGAAAGAAAAAAAGGGTCGCCACAACCCTTATCTAAACAGAAGAAGCGACTCATTTTTGAACCTAGGGTTGCTAGTTTTTGACTCGAGTGTCTAATTGTGAAGTAGTGAAAACGCTTAGTAAGAACTGTGGTTCGGGAGAACGACTGAAGGGCCATAGCCAAGCTGGCAGAAGTGGCATTTCTCAGACACAGAAAAGGGGAATTATAGAATAGGCCTTTCCCTACTAAAGTGCTGTTCAGTGTTTAAATGGCAACACTCTGCTCTGTCATTAGCATTCTGCATAACAAATATTCACACAAGCATTCAGGGCATGGAACATTCTCATATAATTTGGGATGCTTTCAAGAAATATGTTCTCGATGACACACTTTCTAGGATGCTGACAATTTTCAGGAACCTCACAGATCAATATTTCATGCAATGCAAGAGTCTCTTTCTCAGCACCCCTGCTAGGGAGATGTCTCCTTGACTACCACTTATGCCTTTAACACTTACTGAGCATTGAAATTTCAGCAGTAAGCCAAGCACAGTCCACTCCTCTGTACCAGACTGGTTAGTCTGGAGTTTTTAGTCTCTTAGTCTAGAAGTGAAGAGAAGCGTGTAGCCATGTAATCACACAAAAGTATGCCAAGAAGGAGGTGTCCAAACAGAAGGTAGTTTAATGACATGGAGGGCTGGAGAGATGGATGAGGACAAAGGACACCCTGGAAAGCACACAAAGTGCTCACACATTTGAGAACATAGAATGCCTGGAAGAATTCAATTCATAAACAGCCATTAATCTGCTTCCTAGAGCTATAATGTCTGTTAGCCACCAATCAAATGTAGTTATTGAACACTTTGAGTAAAGGTTAATCAAACTTGAAGGAGACTTATAAAGATATGATTCATGTGATTTATATGATTCAGTATTTTCAAAGTGAAACATGAATTGGAAATCTAATATCTTATAACAAATCATCCGAAATAGCAGTTCCAAATTATTGGCATTTATTATCACCATTTTATTATTCTGGCATTGGAGGATAATTCCAGAGCTTCAGTAAAGATACTGTTGGGGTTAACAGACACTGTATGGTTGAATTTAGCTAGAGGATGAAGCGAAAAGGTTTGCTTCCATGGTAACGTACCACATTTACTGAGAGGGGAGATCAAGTTGGTGGGCTATTGGCCAGGGGCCACTGTTCCTTTCTACAATCTCCATCTTTTCACATTGAAATTGTCACCATTTGTCTTCAGGTTTCCTACAGAAGGGGTAATTCAAGACTAAATACAAATACATTGTCTGAGTATTTTTTTAATGACTTGGTCTCTAAGTCATACCCATTTTAAAAAAATTTTATTTATGTGTTTTTTAGGAAGGGAACACGCACATGCCATGGTATGTATGTGGATGTCAGAAGACAATCTGCAGGAATTGAATATCTCCTTCCGCCATGTAAATCCCTTGAACCTACCTCATATCTTCCGGCTTGGTGGTGAACATCTTAAAAGGACAGCCCCACCGTGCTATCCAAACGCTATCCGGTTTGTTGTAAGCTATCCTTTCTACTAAGCCTAGTCGTTGCTTAAGTAAAATAAAGTTTGAAACTTACAGAAACATGTCAAGCGACCCAGCTACGGGTAGGTGCTGATTCTTTAGGTCCAGTTCTTAAAATACAAGATCTGTGAACTAAAGACACAAGATACATATTCCCACCCACTCCCATGCTCTACAGATACGACCAGTGTAAGACAACTGCTTCAGGTAGTCCTGCTCCTGAAGAGGGAAGGTAGGAAGCCACAGGATTCACTGCTTCACAATATTAGTGAGAGTGGCCCTGACACATTATAAAGTCCCATGACCTGGCCTTGTTGACTCCTATAAATAACTCTCCATGGCTTCAGGTTCTGCTCTTGGCTGCCTTGTGCAACCATGTAGGAGAAGATGGCTTTCACAACCCGGTGGGTTTCTTATCCCCCTTCCCCATCTATAGATTTGGAGAGTTCAAGTTCTGTCCTTACACCAGCTCTTCAAGCCTCTGTACAATGTTTCAGTGGAGACATTTTTCTTTAAGAATGTGTGAACCTTCTGTGGATCTTACTGTACTCCACTCCAATAGAGAAGTACAGATGGGCGCTTTTTTGGGGGGGAGGAGGGTGTCCATTTTTTACTGGTTATTTTATTTACATTTCAAATGTTCTCCCTCTTCCCAGTTTCCTCTCCACAAACTCCCTATCCCCTCCTGCCTCTCCCTGCCTCTCCCTGCCTCTCCCTGCCTCTCCCTGCCTCTCCCTGCCTCTCCCTGCCTCTCCCTGCCTCTCCCTGCCTCTCCCTGCCCCTATGAGGTACTCCTCCACCTGCCCACCCACTCCTGCCTCAGCGGTCTGCCTTCCCCTATCCTGGATCATCAAGGCTCCACAGATCCATCTATAAGAGCTGTCCCTACTTTGTACTTCTCTTGAAATGACTAAGGGGCAATGCCAGTCTGTGCTGTGATGTCTCACTGTAGGGCAGCGTAGATGGCTCAGCATGGGAAGGTACTTGCTGCACGTGCTTACTGAGATCCCATGTTCAGTCAGAAGAAACTGACTCCAAAACAACTGTCATATGACTTCTACACAGGCACTGTGGACTATGCTCTCTCTACCGCCACATATACATGAGAAAGTCGGGTATTTTCTGCTGTTTGTTTTTATAATTTAATGAGATTTAATGGTAGAATGAAGCCTCTCTAAGCCATACATACAGATCTTCTGGTAGGTCTGTCTGGACCACACAGCGCTCTGTACAGGAGACTTCTGTGATCCCCTGAAACCTTAACAAGGACTCTACAATCCTCTTCCTAAATTTCATTTTTAAATCATTTTTCTGACATTGACTTTAACTTGATCCATGATAGTGCTTCAATTTCTACTATTATTCCCTATATAGAAGAGTTGAGGTCTTTCTGATAACATCAAGTTCTGATTCCTTCCATTTAATTAACCATTCCTAATAGTTTATTCCTTTCCTCTCTCAGATTACCATAAACAGCAAGAAGAAACCAGTTAGATCTTACAGGACTTTGTCCAGAAAATCTCCGCTAGATCAGTGGGTTTATTAGGAACATCTTCTACTTTCCATATTAGTGCAGGCACTAACCTGCTGAACATTCTATCAATTGCATACCCAGGCTTTCCCCAGTGTCTCTTAATACTTCATTTACAGCTCTTCAAAGAGGATAGTGTTTCAGGAAACCTTTTTACAAGGCTCCCTCTTAAGACCTTTCAGTTTCCACTCTGTACCTATAACCGGGTTCCACTGCTATTCCCATATTTGGGGTGCTGGCGTGCAGATACAAGTTACTGCCAACTATGAAATTTTACATTAGTTTATTATTGGTTCTTAACAATTTATGTTAAAATTGGGATCTTAGGAGACTGAAGTCTTTTAACTGTATTATTTCTGCAGGCCAGGAAGGAAAGGAACAAGTTGACTTCTGTACTGTTCTGAGTCCAGTTGCCTTATAAATTTGCTATGAATTTGCTACCCAGTGTGAACGTTTTTGGAAGTTTAACTGCGGATGCACAGTTTGCTCCATGATGGGATCAATTATACTACAGTGATCAGGAAACCATTCTCTCTGCACAGGCCTTCTCTGCAAGTGACAGGCTTCTGCAGAATACGTGATGCAAGAAAGAACGACAGAAGTCACAGGATATTTTTAAAAATTATTTTAGTTCATTCATTCATTCATGTGTGTTTGTAGTATGTGTGTGTAAATTCAGTAACCTGACAAGACCAGAACTGAATCCCTGGATCTGGGGTTAAAGGTTGTTGTGGACCACCTAACATAGGGGCTGAGTAAACTCCGTCCTTTGATAATACAGACTTCCAACCACTGAGCTATGTCTCCAGCCTGAACCATGGGTTTTTCATAAGATAGCCTGAGGTAGGCTGATCAGGGACATGCTGCCTGAAGTACTACATTGGTTATAGCAAGTAGTCTTAACAAAGTGTTGCAGGGGCGTGGGGTGATATTACACACTATAAGACATTGTGGAATATCCTCATGGGGACAGATTCTCCCATAAGTATCTAATTAATGATTTTTACATTTGTGTGTCACTTCTCACTATTACCAATTTTTGGAGATACTTAAATGTAAATATTAACAAGGGCAAATATCAAAAACATTAATATACTTTTACATACATGTAGATCATATAGAACATCAATGTTGCTAATATGGAATGGTGAATATTTTTCTCTTATTGTTTGCTTTTCTGTTAATCTAAATACTAAAAATTTAAATTTAGACATCTGGCTTATGTTATATTAGTATTGGATTGTATTAACTGAAGTTACAAAAAAAAAAAAAAACCAGCAAAACAAAACAAACAAAAGGAAAACAGATGAGAAGAAAAAAGGCAGAAGACAGATGGCAGATGGGGAAGCACCAAGAATCTCATTTCAGAGTTTATGTCTCTTCTTTAAGTAGCAAAAAGACACTGAGGTTTTGAGTTAAGAAGTGGCATTATCCAAGATGTTGCAGGGATGATTGTATCTAACAGCAGGGAGTCTGATAGATTAGATTGAATAACACTGAAGAAAGATCCAGAAGCCTGAATTATACAAGGATTGAGCTCAAAAGCAAAATCAAGACAGGAGAATGAAAATCTGTGGCCTCATCTCCTCATGGATCATAGTTGCTTGGTTGATAAGAGCACTTGCTGACTGGGGGCCGGGGGTGGGGAGAACCTTCGAGGTTTTCCTTTGCCAAGTCCAGCAGAGTGAAGACCAGATACAAGAGAAGGGAGTTGTCCGAGCTGGAGGAGAACTTGACACCTGACAGCAAGTTAGATTTTTTTTTTTTTCTTGGCTTCTAAGAGGTGGTAATTCAAGGTTTGAGATTTGGTCCCTGCTTCTGGGAAGCTCTGGAGTAATAAAGCAGCATCCTTGAGCAACAACTCCCCCGTGTGCCTTTCCCCCTCCACCTGGAAGCCACTGCCTTTAAAACAATACCTCTTTGTATTCTCAGGTGGCACCCTCCTCCAGCTGGAGTAGTGGGCAGAGCTCTAATTAAGATATCTTGTTTTTTCATCCTCTGCCAGCTCCGATCTTGTGTCACGCTTCTGGGACGGAGGTGGTTGTAGATAAGCAGTTTTGGTGTCATCCAGAGCTGTGGTCTGAATGTTTACGATGTGCTGCTGTGGAAGAGGGAGAGAAAGGAACAGCTGGCTTTATTCAGTTGAGACTGAAAAGGCTTTTAATGAAAAGTTTAAATTACTCTATCATCTTGGGGAAAAATGCTCTGTCAGTAGCCTCTCAAATGATGAACTCAGTCTCATTTATAGTTACGGAAAATATAATTTTAAAAGTTTTAACACACAGTTTCAAGTAGCTTTTTCTGTTGTGTTAGACCCCTTTTCTGATTTTCCCTAAAAAGAGTTTTATGCTATATGATATCAGACACTGGGATAAGTCTGGGAGTTTTGTAAGATTTAGTGTTAAAGATATAAACTATTTTGTTAAAAGTATTGAACACTTTCTACTACCAAAAGTAGAGCAAAAAGGACAGTGAGGTATAGCAGTAACATGCACAGGGTCTGCTAATTATTTTTCCAGTTGCTGTAACCTGAAGTTCAAAGCACTTACATGCAACAGTTGCGTCTAAGCTTAGAAACAGATGCAGGGGAGGAAAAATCCTTTTCAGTTTGGTGTCATTTTCTTCTGTAGTGTCTGCTGTAATTTGAAAATTGTATTTGCCAAGAGAATTTGTTTTTGTGCCCACTCATAATTGGAACAACTTCAACACTTCTTGTAAGACGTAGAACAGTCTTACTCACTGAGCAGTTAAGACATGTTCAGCTGACTATGTGCTGAATGAATATTTTCCCATCAATACAAAGTCGCATTTTTGATCAAGTAATTTTCATAAGTTAATTATATCCTTTTAGTAGAAATATCATAAAATATGTGTCATGATCCTGAGAGATGTGAGAACATATGATATAATAACTGTACTGTTTTTGAATGATGGCTCTTAGTACATCAGTGAATGGACATGGGGAATAAAGAGATCTGGGTGGAAAGGAAGGAACCTCCATTCAACTGGACATAGACATGGAGTTCTTTTTTATTATTATTTTATTGTTTTGTTTTCTTTTTGTTCACAGAAAACATAGATCTCACCTTGAAGGAAAGAAGATAGTTTAGTCCTGAGTAAAGTTTGAGTGTCTCCAGCCTAGGGACAAGGATTTAGGTAGCACCCAAAGTTACATTCCACTGTCGATATGCTTTGAGTAGAACTTTTTAGTTGCAAATCCAACTAACAAATCAAGGCACCTACAAGATATGTTGGAAGAGGGTCCTGGTAGGAAGAAAGCAGGGCAATTTCTCCAATAAGTTTAAAAACCTAGCTTTTGGTGGAGGCTAGCACATTTAAAGGTTTAGATATTCACAAGTGGTACGAGAAGAGAAAGAAATGAGTCAGACTCAGGGTGTGGTCCTCCAAAGCAAACCATTCTGCCTCTGGGCCTTGACAGCTCCTTCTGTCTTAGCCAGAAACAGAAAATGCCCTGTCTGTGCCTGAGCCTCGGTCCCTTCATCCAGAGAACAGAAATGGCAGAGATGCTTCGGGGCATTGGTAACTCTTCTCATTCCTTGCTTTTATCCTTCTGTTTTTTGCATAGGAAACTTAATGAGTGTAGCTGCCAGAGGGATAGAAAGGAGGAAGTGACAAGAAGGAACCCAGGACGGAGAAGTCCCTAACGGTTGAAAAAGGTACACTGACTGCCTCAGCCACCTCTCCATTCCTCAGTCCAATAAAGCCAATAAAGCTCTATTAGCCCCTATGGGACCCTTGGTCACTAACAACCTCTTCTTGAATCTTTCTAGTTAGATTGGCACTGGTCTCCCTTCCTTTGTCTTAAACTCTAGCTTTCTGAATTTAATCCTCCCATCATCTGTGAAATTCATTATTTGAGTTCAGGGGACAGAGGATCCAGAAGCCACTGGTCCAGAGCATCTTCTGGTCAGTTGTTGACTGGCACCGTGACTCCCAAAGTGGATGTTTACTCAGGTGAGTATGCACCTGACATTGTACTCAAAGATGAAAGCTTTCCCACTGCATTAAAAAGAAGTTACATCAGACATGAGGGTGGCTACGGAATGGCCTTCAGGGGGATTAAAAGTAGCTTGAAATACTTTGACTCTGGATTTACAACATTCCAACTCTCCACCATCATGAATACAGCCTTCTGTAATCGTCAGCACACTTGCAGTTTTGGAGTTTTCTGAGAGTTTTAGCTTCTATCCTTCTTGTGCAAGTAGCTAACATTTAGCTAAGAAACTACTTTACCTGAGGTGTGTGCAGAATCTAGGTAGTGCAGAATTTAATGTAAAGTGGCTGCATCCCCCAGTGTGGGTGCATATGAAAACAATGGGAAGATGCTATCTATGGAGCAGGGTAGTGGCTGGGTGGGTAGAGTACCTATCATGTAAGTGGAAAGATAGAAGCTTGAATCCTCAGCAGGATTAGCTGTTTTGGCAAATTGTGGGTTCCGATGAGGTCCCTTGCTTCAGTATGTTGAATGGAAAGTGATCCAGGAAGACACTGGATGGTTTTGATCTCACTCTTGGGTCTCCATCACACGCATGTGTCCCTCCCTACACATACCTGTGTATCCCCAGCACATGCAAACACACACACATACACACTAACAAAATATAGAACAGACAAAAAAAAAACTCATAAGAAAGAAAGCAAACCCAGACTAAAAATGAAGAAACCATTTATCCAAATAACTATAACACAATATGATAAACACCATTACACCAACTTCAGTTTGTAAAGCATGTATCCTGCAGCAGGTCTTTGCAGGTGTATTACTTAAACTTCATTTCATTCTGATAACAAAACTAATTCATGGGTAAGGTATTATCCCTGGCACCATAATTAAGATAACAATAAGTGGAGATACAGGAGGATGCTGTAACTTTGCCATGGTAGGCAAAGATGCTAGAAGAGAGATTGCAGACTGTTTCAGTGGGTGAGCACCTGCCATCTTGTGTGGCTTGACCTTCCTCTCAAAACTTCCGAGGAATTATTGAAGAAACATTTCATTTTCAAATACTTTCATTCTTAAAGACCTTATTTTACTCTTCAGAGAGGAAATAAGCCAGACTTAGTAGTGTAGATCTTGGAATTGCAGCTACGGGGATGGGGAGAGATCTGAGGCAGGGGAATTATAGGTTAAGTGCTACCTAGGCCACAGGTGGAATCAAGACTAACCTGACTATTATAAGGATCCTATTTCAAAATGAAAGAAGTGAAAAGGGGTTCAGATACAGCTCAGGGGTAGAACAGTTGCTTTGAGTTTGAGGCCTAAATGGCTTCTCAGACATCCTAGAACAACATAGAAAACTAACTAGTGACCTTGACTTGAGGAAGAAAGGGAATTGGGGAGTTGAACAGCGCAATGGGATAGGATGAATGAAGGAGTCATATAAACTCCAGGAACTTCTTTATATCAAGAGAAGAACCCAGGGACCCCAGAGCAATGGCTCTCACTGTCTGGTGCCAAGAGCAGTAGCAATGGGGGTACTGCAGAAGGACCAGGCTGGTCCACTGTGCTGAAAGTGCACATACAAGCCAGCCTAAGGCATCCTCAGTGAGTGTGCCAGCAAAAAGAAAGAATCAGGTGGTTATAAATGGATGCTTCTTAACCCGGAAGAAAATCTGCAGCTGACTATTTTGGGTAAGGCTACATTTCAAGCTGCAGTCCTAGGAGCCACATTCCCCCCAGAACAGCTGCACTCTGAATAGGTAGAGACAGCCTCTTCCATTTCAAGTGGCATATCTTGCTATCGCTTGTGAGCACTTGAGATTGTCAGAGGTAGGACATGTATTATTGATCACAGTACTGTCTGTGCTATGGGTGGCCTCACTAACAAAATAGCAAGAAGGACAAGGTCCCTCAACAAGTGTGTTTCCTCAGGGAACACCTGGCAGCTTGTCACACTATCAAACCCTTGTTGGAAGTCATTGTAGCTAACTAGCTCTTGTACCCAAAGGCACTGAAAAACCTTCGGTTTTCCTTAATAATACTGAGTGTTTTTGTAGCAGTTTCTAATCTTTAATTAGTTAATCTGAGCCCCCGTTCCTGTGAGATAGGTAAGGATAATCGTCCTCATTTTACAGATGAGAAAACAAACACTGAGAGGTTAAGTGACTTTGACAAGGTTATTTAGTGAGCTGTGGAGGCAGAGCCAAAGTACAGACAACTTGCAGACCTGGAGAAAGAGAAGGCCTTTGCCTTCAGCATGTAGCCAGTATAGTTCCAATAATGTTTAAGCAATCCATATGATGTCATTGTTTTCCTTTTTATCCAGATGGCTTCCAAACCCTTATACTCTGGCCACTGACTCATCAGTTACTGATGGTAAGTGACTAATGGCAATATGTGTTGTTATTGGCTATCTCCAGAGCAGAACTGGCAAGAGAGTATGTAAAGAGGATTAAGAACTACCATAAAACCTCCCTTCCAATTAGAATAGAATTTATTTTAATAGCCTTACATAAGGTAAATAACTTTTAAGAGCTGGAAGTTCAACCAAGGCAAGCGTCAAACATTTTAGAGCAAATTGAGATAGTTGCACCATGGAAACAAAAGATCAGTTACCTTCCTGAAATATCATAGACAGCTATTTGCTAAAAGTGACCAAGACGCTAGTGTATACTTCAAAATCATTTGTTAGGAATGAACTTTAATATGAAATTGAATTTCATATAGAGTTCATAATTAAGATATATTGAAATCAATGATTATACCCCCAAATTGAACCTGTCTCAAACAACAACAATAAAACCCTTAAAGTTATGATTCTACTCCATCTCATCCACCCTTCTTCCAAATTGTGCTACAAGAATTATTTCATGCACTGCTAGAATTATTTCAGGAGCCAAACTGTCAGAAGAGTTGTGAAACCACATCTTCTTATCAGCATCAATAGACCTTCCCAAGCTGTGGTACTATTTCACAACTGCAGTGTCTCAACATCCAGATAGACACCTAGACACCAAGGATAGTCTGTGGACATTCAGGAGTCAAGAAGATTACATTTATTTGGCATGTGCAAAAATTGTTATTAAATTTCAGAGTTCAAGAGGGGTGTTCATACGGGTTGCAGGTGGACTGCATGTTGGGGGTCCTTCTCTACCTTGAAACACTATTTTTCTGAGACACCGTCTTTCACTGAAGCTCAAGTTTGCCAGTTTGCCTAGGTTGAAAAGCTGGTGAGCTCCACGGATCTGTCTGCCCCAGCAGAGGCATTAAAGACCTCTGGCTGCTGTGCTTGGCTTCTTATGTGGGTGCTTGGAACTACCTTTCTTGGCATGGCAGCCACCTTACTTATGGGACCCTCTCCTGAGCCTCCTAAGGGGTGTGTGTGTGTGTGTGTGTGTGTGTGTGTGTTTATTTGTATGTATGTGTATATATATGTGTGTATATGTGTGTATGTGTGTGTGTTTGTGTGTATGTGTGTTTGTGCATGTGTGTATATGTGTGTATATGTGTGTTTGTGTATGTATGTGTGTGCATGTGAATGCATGTGTGTGTTTATTTATATGTATGTATATGTGTTTGTATGTTTGTGTGTGCACGTGTATGTATGTGTGTGTTTGTGTGTATGTGCATGTGTGTGCATGTGTATGTATGTGTGTACGTGTGTGTATGTGTGTGTGTTTATTTGTATGTATGTGTATGTATGTATGTGTGTGTTTGTGTGTTTGTATCTATGTGTGTGTATGTGCATGTGTGTGTATGTGTGTGTGTTTGTGTTTGTGTGTCTGTGTGTGTGTGTGTGTGTGTGTGTTACAGATTTCTCAATCTAAACCTGGCCCTAGGAGCACTTGGTCTCCTGGGAAAGATTTCAGGATGATAAAGAAGGAAGGCATTCCCTATAAGTAGCACAATTCAATTATATAATGAGTGCATTTTTAATTGCATGTGGTTTTTTCCCCCTCCTATGTAAAGTGTAATTTTAAATTCAAATGTAGCTGTATCAAAGTCTCAATAGTCCCTTGCATAATTGGACTTAATTCTCAAGCACAAAAGATCAACTTAAATAGCGCTCGAAGTTTCCTCTGCAACACAGCAGAGCATCTTCTACTGAGTTGCGAGATAATTTCGAGATTCCCCATATATTTTCCGTGGAAGTTCACCTTTTCTTTCTCTCCAGACCTGGTCTCCTTCCCTCACTTCTTTGCTGCACTTTTCCAGGCCGCTGAACACCTCTTCTCGCTGGTCCCGCCCCCTCGGGCTACACTCCCTGCTTATTTAGGCTCTTAATTTCCCCCCTGGAGTGTAGTTCAACCTTCTGTTGACATTTTCCACACAAATTCTCACCCACCAACTCAACAAATCCTTGGACCTTTCTCTAGAACCAATTTCCTTGCAAGATACAAGAGAAAGCGACTGTAAATATTTGCCATTCAATTTGCCCCGTAAAAATCGAAGGGATAAAAGCAAAAATCTAGAGGCTGCATAAAAAGCGAACGGGAGACCGAGCGAGGAGTGTTAACTCTGATACGTGTAAGGCTGGCAAAGGTGGGCCGACTGATAAAAGTCCCAGGAACGGAGAAATTTAAAAGCAACAGTAGACGCCTAGGGATTTGCCCCTGTGAAATAAAACAAAAACAAAAACAAAAACAAAAACAAAACAAACAAACAAAAAAAACCAGAAGGACAGAAACCATCAGATATCATAGCAGGAGACACGCCTCCACACAGCAGGGTGCTGCTTTCCCAGTTGGGGGTCCAGCTCCGTACCTGCCTCTGAGAATCCGTGTTCACAGTCAATCTCTATTGAGCGGGGACAATTCCAGGCTGCCATATGAATCTTTGAAAGCTACTAAAGAAAATCTCTACAGAGAGATATACTGCCGCCCCACAACCCTGACAGTCCAAAGGAAGGGTCGCAGGCTTCTCAAGGAAGGGTCACCCATGACCAAAGCTTCCGCCGGAGTTTTTCTCACCCCTGCAGGCAAACCCTCCTGGTTTCAGAGTGCTCCTGGAAATCTAAGGCAAGGAACATTTATATAAACATTAGAAAGACACTAGACTATCAGGGGTGGGGTAAGAAAAGAAGTGATTGCTACTCGGATGTTGTAAGAGGTCAAAAGTTAGATGCCTGAGTTCTGAAAGGCCCGATAATTGCTTATGGATGTGGTGTCCGAGGGGTCTGGGGAGAAATGAAGCCATGGCCCGCAGGATCTCCTCCTCCTCTTCGCAATCAAAGAGAGAAATGGGCTGGTGTCCACTGAGGTCCTGACAGAACAAAGATTACCAAGTACTGAGAGGCAGCTCCTCTGAAGGCCTGCCTCATCTCAGTGGCAGGGAGGCAGGAGCAGGCTCACTGCTGAAGAAAGGGAAGGGAACAGTACATCTAAAGAATGTGAAATGAAGGGCGGGGTAGGAAAGGAAGAGGGGATCTGCTGAGCAGGCAGGACACCACTGTGCCAGGTCGGTAGCCACAAATGATCAAGTATCTCAAAACAGTAACTACGCAAAGCTGGAAACGTAGCAGAAACACATCTAATTAGCCCTGTACTGAAGACATTGTCCTAAAACTCCCAAATACAGAGCAAACCATTCAGAATGAGAAATGGACAGCACAGTGAAGAAAGAGCTGAAAACCAGGGCGTCGACACCGGGAAAAGCCAGGGCGTCTACACCCACCGGGAACAACAGAGGGCCAAAGGCAAGCGAGTAAGCAGTCTGTTCAGAAATCATCTGCCTGTAGCCATCCCGTGAGCATCGAAGCCACACAGAGGCCAGCTGTGTAGGAAGAGATGTCTGGGCTCTAGTCCTAAGGGATCCCACTCCAGGGTGGAGCCTGACGCCTTGCCTGATACCCATCTCTCACATGGTGCTGACACTGCGGGTCTGTGACCCACACTCTGCCTGGCACCAATCTGAAGTATGTAGCCATTTCATTCGCCTTCCTTCAAGCTCAGGTTGTCACAAACACTTTGCTGAGCTATCTCTCACCAATCTTGATTGCCCCTTCCAATCTCAGTTTCTCTTCAAGTGGTTTTAACGGAGCCTTAATTTTCCAGCGTGTTTTTTTTTTTTTTTTAATGACACACACTCATCACTGTGGGTGAGGCCCCCTAATTACACAATTAAAGCTTTAAACCCTTTGAAGTCCTAATTCACAAAGAGCTTCACACCAGTGTCCTTGCGCTTTTGCTTTTTAAAACCTTTGTGATACCGACCAAATCCAGCAGAAGCCGCTAAGGCAATCTATAGTCAATTCACACTTGCCCCAGATAGTAATTATAGAAAACTTATGACTTTTCTATTTGTAAAGGCTGAAGTTTTTGAGGAAATAAGCAGCTTCAAATGTCAAGCATTCACCAGAGCCTCCTCCTCAGCCGGAGAGGATGCTCCAGCTGTGGCTGAGGGTGCCAGCTCTCTGGTGTTAGAAAAGGGATTTAGGCAGACCGGGCTTGAATTGACCTGCTGGGCTAAGAGTGGTTTGTTCAGTTGGCTTCTCCTGCAAGAGGGAAGACATTTTGACCTTGTATCTGCCAGAGACTTTTTAGTCTCCAATCTGATCTGTTTCCTGCCTACTGAAAAATCAAATGGATAAAGACATTACTTGTCTGGCTTTTCCTCTCACAAATAGATGCAGTGAATCCTCATTAGTTCCTAAAGAAATGACCCTCTCTGGCAGACACTTACAGGAGGCTCATCTTATCTGGTAAGGGAAGAGAAAGGTAACAGATACTGATGCCCCTTCCCTCTTTCCTCACCTACCAGTCCTTTCCCATCCCTTTATTCCTTTGGGGTGTGTTCCTCCTACCAAAGGGGCACCACACTGTTCAAGTTGAGGCTCGTCACCCTCCTCATCATAAATTGATTCAACACCATTAAGTGCAATCATGCTGGATTATCTTCATTATCTTGGGTGGCCCAAATGCTAAACATCTCTCTCTCTCTCTCTCTCTCTCTCTCTCTCTCTCTCTCTCTCTCTCTCTCTCTCTCTCACCCTCCCTCT
>NC_034593.1:135729989-135738413 GCF_900095145.1 Mus pahari
GAAGAGAGTGTGCAAGAACAACAGGGGGTTCCCAGGAGAGAAGAGAGTGTGCAAGTGCAGCAGGGAGCTCCCAGGAGGAAAGAGAGTGTGCAAGAGCAACAGGGGGTTCCCAGGAGAGGAGAGAGTGTGCAAGAACAACAGGGGGTTCCCAGGAGAGAAGAGAGTGTGCAAGCATAGCAGGGGGCCTCCCAGGAGGAAAGAGAGTGTGCAAGTACAGGAGGGGCTTACAGCTCCACTGGAGAGGCCTTTCCTTAGATAAATAATGCACTGTTGCTTCAAACATCATTTTATTTCTTAATTGGTAGCACATACTTCTTTGCTGGATAAATGGAACAGACTAGGTATGGCATCATCCTTAATTAATTGGTGTGCTAGCTACTTAAGAGGGCACACACCACTTGTGTTGTTAAACAGTGCCATGTCAGATTTAATGGATGTCATTATGGGGTTCCTCGGGGATCAATCCGCGGACCATTGTTATTTATGCTCGTTGTAAACGCGCTGACATGGCAGTGTTCAGAGCGTAGTGAGGATCTTCATGCTTAAGGTAACACGCCTGAGGGGGAGTGCCCTGACACCCAGTGAACTTGGAGGTTTCCTTATTCCAGGCTTCCTTGGCTCCAAGTTGAATTGCTTGAAATAAGACAAAGACAGACATTTGGACACTGTGTAGTAATTCTTCAAAACTGTGCACAGGAGGATAGATAGATAGATAGATAGATAGATAGATAGATAGATAGATAGATAGACACACAGACAGACCAGGTTATTTCTATCATTAGGACAATTCCAGTGATGGGGCTGTCTTTGTTTTGGTAAACGTACTTACATGCAAAAATCCCATCAAAACAGATTGTATTCCAGAGATAATTTAGAATAATTTACTTCTAAAACTTTTAGATAAGTTACAGCTACGAGAGTTACAGGAAGAGAAGGAGCCCAGTCAGTCTTAGTTGAGATTTTATTTCTTCTTAAGCGTTATTTCTGGACCTCCTAGGTTTGCAAGAAGATTTACCTTGAATTCTTGGTGTGCTCTGAGCTACCTGAGCAGTGACCAAACTGAGGGCAGGGTTGTACAGCCTCATGTAGTTTGCTGACCTCAACAAACCCAGAGCCAAGTGTTTATGGAATGGATGTGTCTGTCTATGGCACAAGAGAGGCAGAGGAGGGAGCAGAGGGTCAAGATGGAGGTACAAAGTGGGAATAAGATTACTGAGGTCTTTGGGGGGAGGAGGGTGAAGAGTTGCATCTGCATCAAGGGAGACACCATCACACAGCCTCTGCCTATGGATCACAGGCAGTGATGGAGACTGGGTCTCCCATTGGCTACTGAGAAACACAGTAGTCTTGGAACAAGTAGACCTCATAAAGGACTTTTTGAGAATCAGCCACAGTACGCGGAAGTCACTGAGATACCACCATGCCCAGGAGACCAATCTTTGGAAAGTCACGGCCTTTCCCCTTCTCTGACACAGTCCTGAAAAACTATAACGAGATAACATTAAAAAGTGGGGTTCTAGAGAGTATGAGAGCAGCTTCCCCTCTACAGAGCAGAGGCTTGAGGTGTGGGAGCCCATGACCCAGAGTGATGTACAAACAAAGTACAGACACAGAAATACAAAGAGACACTTATTCTCCCACTGTTGCCCAACAAAGAAGGCGGCTTTGACTCATGACACTATTTAGACATCAGCTAATGTCAACACAGGAGCGCAGGTACAGTGCCAACTCGTCGGCAGTATCTTTCAAGTTGAGCGCTGAGATAATACATGGGCACAGCAATAAAAAGACCTGCCTCTGCCAATAACGTTTCTGTTCTGATAGGACAGAAAAATTAACACAATAAGCAAGATTTAGTTATTGAAAATGATTGAGGACACAGCCCCCAAATAATTTATACTTTATGATATAACAACTAAGTCATATGGGAATTGTGCCAGCTCTCTCGCTTAGAGCCTTCCAGACACCACTACCATTGTGTCTGCCAGAAATAATCTTGCCCTTCTTGGCTTAGCAGACAGTGATTGTATTGTTGTAGGTTCAGATATGTCCCTTGTAGCACACCCTCCTGATGACTTCATCTGCATTACAGGCTGCCTTTCTTCAAGAACAAACCATAAATAATGGCACCATAAGCAAATGTTTCTTATTACAGTGAATGCACAATATGAGTTAAACTACCGCAATTTTATTCTTTAAGGCAACCTTGACATTCCAGGCATTGTGCCATCCTGTCAAATGGGAACAAAACATGGTAAAAATGGCCTTGAAGCTATGACTTCAGTGAGATCAAAATCCAAGAGCAAGAAACAAAAGAAAAAGACTGATCTCTTTTTTTTTATTGTAGTCTAAATAACCACTTAAATTTCTTTCCATAGTTTTCTGTTGAATATATTGCTGAAGTGGATTCCTCAACATTTTCTCACAGTGGGAGAATTAGAATAGGAAGACTTCTCCAGTTTACCCATGGACTGTTCCTAAATTGCACTATTCCTTTGGGTAGAAATAAGGTAATATGACCATAATTAGGGCTCAGTCATTTTCAAAGGGATATTTAACCATCAGCCATTAGTATGTTTGAAATCCCAAGGGGCCATGAAGATGACTCGAAAACAAACACTATCCTAGCCAGTTTGCAATATGGTAAGAAAAGTAGAATAAACTCACAGATATCATTAACAGGAAATTGAAAGGCAGATATTAAAATGTTTAAATTCACTATTGAGAAAGTACTAAATCATGGATTACACAGTGAATTCTGCCTTGTAGAATGGGTATAACTGGAAATTCCTCCATTTCAGAAAAGCTTTTCCATCAGTCACACAAATTTACCTTAAAAACAGGAATCTCCAAGTGGGAACACATATTTGGTGGTTGGAATGGGGATATGGTTGTCATTGTAACCCATGAGTAGCTTCCAACAGTCGGAAGTTCTTAAGGGGGAAATAGAGGAATGACATCCAGGAAGAAGATGGATCTGAAAATGGTATAAGGGAATGTGCGGCCTCATAAGCATGAGAACCAGAGTTCAAATTCTCCAAACCTGCATAAAAACTGGACTTGTGGAACATATATGCCTGTGACACCAGCACTCCGCCAGAGAGATGGGAGGCAGAGATGAGAGAATCCCAGGACACCTATGGGCCAGCTACACTGGTGTGGTCAGTAGAAAAACAACCAAGAAGCACTGATTTAAATGAGGTTGGAGTCAAAGTTGGACAGCAGAGGATTCCTCTGCCTGCACACATTTACCAGGCATGCAAGTGTCCACAAGTGTACACATATACCACACACACACACACACACACACATGCACACACAGGAAAGCACAGGGGTAAGCACACATCTAAAGATGACACCAGTCCCATGTTGAACTGACAAGTGCTAAATCAGATCTCCCCATGGAGGTGTGCGGGAGGCTGGAAGGCTTCTATATACAATCACCTCTCTGTGTCTTTAGAAGCTGGAGCAGGAGTTGGAGTGGGAGTCAGAAGCACTTCCTCCCCTGAACTTCCCTGCTTTGTCTATTGACTCTCATCTGCTTCAGTCTCGAATTACACAGAGGACTTCATTTCTTTCCAGCAACTTTCTCAAGATGCACACATTTACCAGGCTCCACCTTTCTTGAATCATTCTGAAGAGGATTCCTTCTCACTTTGTCTTTGCTAATCCAGTCACAGCCACGTTTTTTGTCTCCATCCCAGCTGCTTGTACCCTGCATCCTTCTCTCACTCTCCCTGAGCACCGACTGTATCTCTCTGCCAGCCATTCTTTCCACACCAGACACACTTGTAACTTAAAGATCTGACTCTGGTATCCCAACCTCTTTCTTCATTCTTTTCCCAAAATATCCACTCTGTAGCTCTTGCCTGCTCTCATACTCTTGTCACATGTAGCCATGGTGCCAGCAATGGGCCCTCAAAAGGAATGCCCCTATCCTAACGCAGCACCCATGAAAGTGCACATGTTGGAAAAGCATCTTTGGAGATACGTTTAAAGATGTTGAAACAGGGATATCCTGGATGCTCTGACTACACCCCATAGCAGCTCATGACATTATCTTTATGAGACACACAGAAGGCACAAGCACACACACACACACACACACACAAACACACACACACAAACACATACACACACACAGAGAGGGTGAGGTAGAGGGAGAGAGAGAGAGAGAGAGAGAGAGAGAGAGAGAGAGCAAGCTATATGAAAGAGTGTGACATTGAAGTGGTGTGAAATTAAGCCAAAGGATGCCTAGAGCCCTTGGAAACTAACAGGGGCTAGGATGGACATGTCCCCTGAGCTCTGAGGGAATGCAGTCCCGCTGCAGATCTCAGTTGTAGATTTGCAGGCCCAGGGCTGGGGGCTGAAAAGGAACAGATTTCTGTATTGGCAAATCACCTGGTATGTTCTTGTTCTTCACAGTATCCTCAGGAAGGAGGCAAGCATGTTATATCTCAGATAACCCCCACCTTAGCCTTCCTTCTCAAATGGCTCCCCATCTTTGCTCTTCCCATTTTCCCTGGTGGTTTTGGATTTGTGGTTTGTTTTTTTTTTTTCCTTATTTTAAAAGTACACATCACCTTCTTAAATTCTATCATTAATTTATACTTCCATGATCTTCCATGTGTCCAAATCAATTGGTAGACCATAACCATGGAAAATTATGTGAGAAGAAATCTGGGTCACAGAAATTAAGGAAGATAACTTGTCAAGTCAAAGATAACTTGTCAATGTTTGCTGAGTGTGGACATGCTGTGTGAGAACAGATAACTTGTCAATGCTTGCTGAGTGTGGACATGCTGTGTGAGAACAGATAACTTGTCAATGTTTGCTGAGTGTGGACATGTTGTGTGAGAGAACAACACCCTCCTCCTTGCTGGAAGACCTCCGATGTGAAAGTGGTGGCTTCTTAACTCTTTTCATCACTATTCCCAAAGACAGAGATGGAACTTCCTTAGAGAAAAGAATCCAGCTGACAATCGGAGCCACACTCCCTTTTGGTCCTCTGGAGGTGTGCATTGAGTAAAAGTCTACACATTCCCCTTCTCTTCCCTCCCCAGTGATTCTGTAAATGGACTGGTCCTACCCAGAGAAACTGGTCATCTTAATGCATATTACTTTAATCTTGCATGCCATGGCTTTTCTTAGCAAGTTCATCAAGCTGAATACAGCTATGAGCATTAGCTTACAGCCAAATTCCTCAAATCTGTAACTACCATCTAAAATTTCAATTTCACCTAGTGTGTACAACCAACAGTTTTCTATAAGGCTAAAAGATAACTTATAAACAGAGGAAGAAAGGGACTTGAGAGGTAAGACTTAAGAGTTCCTGGAAGCTGAAGTGGAGGCCAGGAGGACACACAGATGTCTCTGAGGTTGAGTTAAAAACAAAAAATTTTTTGACAACACAAGCCTAAACCTAAGTTCTTCATAAGGTTCTTTTGATCTTGGCAAATCACTAATGTTTTGGCTGCAGGTTCTTCCTGTATAATTTAGGGTACATTTTCTTGTTCATAAGGTTGTTATGAATATTAATGATCTCCATGCATAGGAACTGCCACATTTCCATAAGAAAGGGCTTCTTTATCCTGCCCTGGACTCAATTCTCCTCTCAACTCCTAGCATTCCCCAGTTGGAGATCTTTGTCACCTGTACCGAGGGCAAAGAACAAACTGGCCTTTCATTTCATTCTCCAGCCTCACAATAGTAGAAAGCATCATTTCCTGAACTTAATCACTAAATATAGCAATATTCTCTAAGCATGGGTTATATGGTTACTTAAGGGGAAACTGTACTTGTTTTAATATGGTGATTGTAGCCGTACATTTTGATTTTATGAGTTTTATGCAGCACTATTACTTGTGTGGTAATCTTAAGGATATTGTTATAATCTGCTTTATGGGTTAGGTATTAGAGAGGTTGCCTAGCACTGTCCCAGTTAAAAGTACACAAGCATCTCCTTTGATTCTGGCTTGAGCCATATCTTACAGCCACAGGTTCCTTACACAGATTCTGTTTTCTGGTCCCAGCCTCAAGCTGTTGGAAAAATGTAACTCCTGTCCTTCATAACCCTGATTTATCTGAATGTACCCAAGCTCTGTGCTTTGTTCTACACGTGCCAAACTCTGGAGTCTCTTCAGAACCTGATGAACATCCATGTTCTTATTTTATTCCTGTCAACACAATGGTTGCTCGTGGGCTGACTTTGCCTTGTGCTTACTTAGAATTTAAGACCACATATACATTCTTGGTTTTCTGCCTCCCTTTAATTTCTATATCCTAACAGAAATTGGAAGAGTCTATTGGTTTCTTTTGGATGTCATTTTAAAATGTAGTAGCGGGAAAGCCAAGCAGCTTGGTTGGTAAGCTTCTTGCTGTGAAAGCATGGGAACATGAGTTTGTTCTCCAGAACCCTCCTAAAAAGTCCAGAAATGGGGATTCATGCTTGTAATACCAGCACTGAGAAGGTGGAGACAGGTGGATCCTGAGCTCTTACTGGTCAGACATCTTAATCTAATCAGAAAGGTCCAGTCCCCAAAATGCACTTTGTCTCAAAAAAAAAAAATGTTTGCCACCTGAGAGATCCCTTGTTCTCAATAAATGCATGCACATACATACACATAGAGATTTTAAACCATAAGTTACTACCAAAATGTCTACACTGCAATTTCAATGTCTTCTTTTTCCTGAACTATAAACAATAACACCAAAAATCACATTGTTCACCCCAGTTTTCAGTTTCTCCTATTTCACATAAAATAGAGCTATTCCTTCATTTTATAGTTGTCATGGCATCTTCACATATGACTTGACTGCTTGTGGGAAAGTAGGTTTTACCATTCAAGTAAGAATATCCCATTCTTGTTCTGTGTTTTACAGCGCTTCTAACAATATCTGACCATGTACAGGGATCCCTGGAGACCAGAACTGCACATCTACATCTTCCGTTGTTTGTCTAAGAACTGTTCTATGCACACTAGGCATATTTATTGTTTGGAGTACATTTGTATTTTGGGATGATGTGTAGAAATAGACTTTGATATGCTGAACATTCACCATAACTCCATAAACCATTGATGATGTCTGAGCACTTAACTGTATGTAATGTTTGCTTTAGAACATTCTTAAGACCTGTGTCAAGGGATGAAGGAAGTAAATAAAGCCACTTAGTAATTATCATGGTTTCATACGGCCTACCGTATGTATTTATATGATGAATTAAAACAAAAAGACCAATAGATGCTTTCAACTTGGGTTTTGATATAGAAACTTGCAGGATAGAAATGTTCCAACTGTAACAATGAACAAGTTAAACCAAAATTTCATAGATCTTAACCCAATAAAAAAGAAACAAAACAAACTAAATTACAGAAAATGATGAACTTCTCGATGAAAACTAGAAATGCTTTCTGTGTAGACTGGCAAAGACATCAGTGAGACTTCACAACTGTGGCTTCTAATATTACCAGGATACACAATCCCAATGAACATTCTCTTACCTTCTGCTTCTCACAGTCTTCTTGGTTCCTCTTCCTCAATGTACCCTGAGCCTTAGATATAGAAGTGTTTTGTAGGATAATCAACTGGGATTGGAGTCTACAACTATATATTTTAATAAACTGGTTTTTTGAGAGTGATCTCCATTTGTTGCACAAAGATGTTTCCTGGTCGAAGGGTGAAGACTACACTTATCTGTGAGGAAAAGGGCACATGCTTATAGATTGTTGTTAAGTGCTATACTACTGGTTTAGCAAATTGGTGGTTGTAGATTGTCCTTCAATAACTGTGATTCTACTAGCACTTATTAGTTATTCATTTATAAAATCTCATCAACATGATTGGCCAAAGGTTTGCTAAGTAAGGATGACAACATTGGACATGCCAAACCAGACTGGGAGAAACCCATGAGTCCACAACTCAACATAAAGAACTAACCTTGCGTAACCAAGGAAAACAGGAGAGGTCTTCACCAGGGAAGAGCACACAAATTGTCTCCTGACAAATGGTCATCCATTAAAACATATATACATGTAGCATTATAAAGACTAAACAGGTTATACTTAGGAATATATTCATATATGCACAACTGTATACAATAACAATTAGTGATTGGTAATGAATTTGAAGTATACCAGGGAAGGAGATAGTGGAGGGCTTAGAGGAAGGAAAGAAAAAGGAGAGAATTTGTAATTAAACTAAAACACCAAAAAAAAAATTGTATAAAAGAAGTTGGAATGAGTGAAAAAAAAAAAGTTTAATTTGCAATGAGCACTTGAAAGCCAAGGTGATGGAATATAACCTCAAGAAAGTTCAGAATCTCCAATGATTCCTGACAATGACACTTCAGGCTACATGTACACACACACACACACACACACACACACACACACACACACACACACACAGAGAGAGAGAGAGAGA
>NC_034593.1:135739394-135760064 GCF_900095145.1 Mus pahari
AAAAATTCAGGTGACAGCAGATTCTGGTGAGGATGTGGAGAAAGAGAAACACTCCTTCGTTGCTGGTGGAATTGCAAGCTTATACAACCAACCACTCTGGAAATCAGTTAGGCAATTCCTCAGAAAATTGGACATAGTTCTACCAGAAGATCAAGCAATACCACTCTTGGGCATATACCCAGATGATGTTCCAACTGATAATAAGGACACATGCTCCACTATGTTCATAGCAGCCTTATTTACAATAGCCAGAAGCTGGAAAGAATCCAGATCAACAGAGGAATGGATACAGAAAATGTCGTACATTTGCACAATGGAGTACTACTCTGCTATTAAAAACAATGAATTTATGAAATTCTTGGGCAAACGGATGTATCTGGAAGATATCATCCTGAGTGAGGTAGCCCAATCACCAAAGAACACACATGATATGCACTCACTGATACCTGGATATTAGCCCAGAAGTTCATAATACCCAATATACAATTCTCAAAACACATGAAACTCAAGAAGAATGACAGACTCTTAAAAAGAAGGAATAAATAAGCATGGGAGATAACCACAGGGTGGAGGCTGTGATCAGAGAATGGAGGCACATGGGAATTGATGTTACAGACAATTCTGTTTCTGCACTTATCGATGAAGACTGTAGCTTCCAAAGAATGAAGGCAGTAAGAGAAAGGAGCTGTAGAAGCTAGAAAATATCTTCTATACAGATATTCTATTACCCAGCTTTCACAGGGGATGGAAACCCATTTTAGGATTGATGATCTCATAATTAAAAGGAATATTCAGTAGGAATCCAATTCAGCAAAGTCTCTGAGTAGAAGGGAGGTCCATGTACTATAAATAACCATATTTCTACACACCAGGAATGAACACTCAAAACTGTTTTTATAAGTTGCTAAAGAGGAAAGCTGGGTCAGTGGATAATGGCATTTGCCACCAAACCTGAAGACCTGAGTACCATCCCCATTATCCATAGGATGGAAGGAGAGAACCAACTCCTGAACGTGGTACTCAGGCCTCTAGGTGTGGTTCGTGGCATACCTTCAACTGCCTAAAGTAAGTAAAACTGTTAAAAGAAAAATATTAAATGATAAAAGCATATGGAAATACAGATTTTTAGTAATAAATCTATAGATTATGCCATGATTTAGTACAACAAGGCATCCCCGAGTTACAAAGATAAGTTTTCAGAAAAAATAAAAATAAATAAAAGAAGGGAATGACTTTGTAAGCACATTGCAGACAAAGATTTATTAGAAGAGTCAAGAAAAGCACTAACCATAAAGTTTCAAAATGTAAAAGCTGAACATTTTTGCGAGGCACACTGGCAAGCTAGAAAGGAAGGCATGGTCTCTCTGTGCTGTCACAGGAAGAAAAACGTGTGTCCCCTACCCTTGGAAACTCTGATCTGTGCATTTGTGATCTTCAGCTGGTTGAAAGAGTAATTCTTTTATGTAAAAGTCAAATGCCTCTACATTTTAGCCACATCTGCGAAAATTTAATGAAGATATAAACATCTGTGTGTATCTGTATGAACAAATACAAGCACCTGGGTTAATGTTTGATTAAATAACTGAATGCTGTGTCTTTGTAAAGTTGACCAGCATGTACCCCAAAAGGGGAGCGAAAGAAGCAGCTCATCAAAGTTTTTTTTTTTTTTTCCTGATACAGAGTTTATTAAGAACATTTAAAGAAAGGGAAAATACATAAAGAATTCCTTTAAATAAAAAAAAAAAAAACTGTCATGGTGGCTCAGAATTATAAACCCAACACTTTGGAAGTAGATGCAGGCAAGTCAGAAGTTCCAAGTCATCCTGAGCCGCATAGCAAGTTCAAAGTTGCCCTGAGTTAAATATGCTCCCTGATTCATTTCTCTGAAAAGAAATAAAGAAAGAAAAAAACCAAACTGACAAAGCCTCTGAGACATGGTTTTAAGGATATGCAAGTGAAACATAAGCAAACCATGCCATTCAAGAGGGAAGAGAAGGAAAAGAGATTGGCTGATTGGATGCAAAGCAACAGGTAGCAGGATCAGTGAGTTTGGACATTTTATCATAGTATATAGTTAATAACGCTTCTCACATTTCTAAATAGTCTGAAAGAAACATTCCATATATTCTTGTCATAAAAGAATGACAAAGACTTCAAGAGTTACATAACCTAAATATCCCAAATTGATCAATATACAACATAAAATTCCCTGAAGTATCCTAGTATGGTGGTAATCAATAAGATTTTGAATAAAATGTCCATATCATTTGACTTCAGAGAAAAGGCAAAAGGAAACTATAATATGATACAGTGGTATGGTATGGCATGGTATGGTATGGTATGTATGGTGTAGTATTACAGTGTGGTATGGTATGGTATGGTATGGTATGGTATGGTATGGTATGGTATGATATTGTGAGGTATAGCATAGTATAGTGTAGAATCAAAAGGAAGATAAATTAAAGTCAAAGTTAGTAGGAGTGTGAATGGCGTTCTTCTCTTACTTGTGGGAGTGAAGAATTCTAGAGTCACTTGAAAGACTCTAAAGCCTAGGAACTAGCAAATCTATTCCCAAAAGAAATTAAAATATACATCCCACAAAAGATTTGTTTACAAACAACCACATCAGCCTTATTTAGAATAACCAATAACTAGAAGTGTCAAATGCCCATCTACAGAGAGTGAAAAATAATTGGAGCTATATGTTGAGATATAAAAAAATGCCTGTGAAATATAAAACAGTGAGCGATTGATGCATGCAATTGTGTGAACCTCAAAAAGATGTTAATCAAATACATGGAAATAATACATACTTAAATATATTGAAGCCCAAGTTACATGCAAGGAATCTTCGGTTACAAGGCACAGGCCTGCAATATTCTATTTAGTTTGCGGTGTCGGGTTTTTTGTTTTGTTTTGTTTTGTTTTTAATATACAAAATTGTCAAATTTATTAACCCAACCCTGAACTTTTCTACCTTCTTTTCATTTCATTATTTCTGAATTATTGCTTAATGAAAATAAAAAGTAAAAAGAAACAGCTCCTTGAAGAAATGTCAAGAGAACCGATTCCAGAGACTTTGATTAGAAAGAGGCAGAGATTAAGACGGAAAAAGACCCCACTTTCCCCTGGAGATAACAGCTGGAGGATGCTTGACATAACTTCCTTACCCCCAAGCCATGGAGACTGGAGTAAAAATGGTAGAACTGCTTTTCTCTGAAACAAAACAGATCTACTCTAATCCATTTGTGCTGATTGCAGCTGAAAGAACAGAAGCTTGCCAAGTGACCAGACTCCTTGGGTTTTGTTTTAAATGTTAGCATTGATCCATAACAATTTAAAGGGGGGCTGTGTGGGAGTGCAAGCCCTCGGAAGGTTTGTTTCCATTTGAGTTTTGAAATAATGTTTCTTGTTAATCCTCTCTTCTATACATACTATCTTAAAGTGCCAAATCATATGTGTGTGCTAAGCATTCAAGTGTGTGATGGAAGTCACACCCAGACTCAGCAGTAAATCAGAGGATTAGGATTCTTGGACTGCATGTAGAATTTCACTCATTTATCAAGGTTCTGGTCCTCACGGAGAGCCTATTCTCTGAAAAAAAGAAACCTGCTACCATAGAGCAGGCATATCTTATAATATGTAAATATAAATACATATCCACTTATGTATATATGAACTTATGATTAATAGCACAATATCTGACATTTTGAAGAATTAAAATTGCTGGAATGTTTGACATCATTTTTCAGCGATGACAGTAACAGACCTTCTGACAGAGATTGAAGAAAGAGTAATGATGTCGATGTTTGTTTTGGAAGATACTTTCTAGGAAGAGGGGTTTGAGCAAAGACAGATTACATGAATCAGAGAGCTGAAAGGAACCAGGGGGTCATATCTTCATGCCCAAACTAGAATTCTCTCTACCACATTGACTGATGATCAACCTGTCTCTGCTTGAATTCTTTCAGAGACAACAACAAAAGACTCCACTCTGGAATTTGGCCCCATCAGATTCTTCTCCTGAGAAAAATGAATGTGGAGCTGAAGATACTGACAACACGCTGCTGTGAACTCTGCAGCCAAAAGGTCAAATCAAGTCAGAACTGGAGAAGTAAATGAGATCTGGGAAGGGCACATGCAGATAGCAGAAGAGCCAGAAGGCCAAGCTACCTTAAAAAGAATGCCGAGAGTGCCAGACAAAGGCAGACCTGAGAAACCCCACAACCCAGACCCAGACAGAATTAGCTTACTTCCTGTTTCTGAACATTCTTTCCCTCCTCAGATTTAAGTATCTCAAAATGTACACCATTTGCCACGACATCCTTCCAGAAAGTTTAACCCCTGATCGTCTAAGACAGAGATTATAGAACCACAGTTTATCTCACCATAAAAGCCCAGCCTCGGGGTTGTGTTTTTGTGGATGTAGAAAGAAAAATGCACTAGCAAAAATAGCATATAGACCAGAAGAAGCCAATGGAATTAAGACTTTGACAGTCTGTCAAGACCATGGCACAATGGGACCACGTTTTGCCAATATAAATAGTCCTGTCAAAACAGGGATCTTTTAAGCTATGTGCAATATTCTAAGGCTTAAATGCCAGGTGGTTTGGGCAATCGTAATATTATTCTGCAAAATTATGAGACAAAGGAAAAACATCATGGGCATTGTTAAAATAGGAACTAGTCAAGTGGTTTTGACAACCAAGTCATGAAAGAACTTGAGGAGAATTTGAAAGCATGAAGCCATTACCTTTGACCTTGTGTTACTATGGAAACAGTATGTGTTAGCATGAAGAAAAACTTCTCCTCGGGCTTTACTTGTTATTTATTCTTAATGGGGATTTTGTTTTCTTATACCCTGCCCCCCTCTCTACATACATACATACATACATACATACATACATACATACATACATACATACGTACGTACGTACACACACATCTCTCTACATCTGTGTGTGTGTGTGTGTGTGTGTGTGTGTGTGTGCATTTCCTTCCATAGTCCATATAAACCTTTACAACTAAGAGCATTTTTTTAGGTTTTATCCCTAGAAGAAGTTTATCTCCAAAGTTGACTGTGCTGACTTAGAAATCCAATTCCATCATATCTGTGGATAAGAGCCTCTGAGCATTACTGAATGATGTGGACTAGATGGATAAGCCTCAGATAGTTACCAGAAAATCAGAGTATAATTCTTTCTCCAAGAAAAGAAACTTAGCAATTATATATAAAAAAAAGTTTTGTTAATCCCTTATAGGGTGCCAAAAAATAGAAAATATAAAGCACCTTAAAGCTACTGCGTATCAGGCATTGCTAGTTCTCAAGCGATGTAAGATAGAATTAGTGTCTCCACGCATATAAAACAAAATCCAAATAACAGAAAGAAGTTGGAAAATTCAAGCTTTTAAGGGGTTTTGAAACTTTTCTATTTTAATAAACTTGTCATTAAAATAGTACATTTCATTAAAAAGAATAATATTCTCATAGATTTTCATTGGAAATATATTGACATAATTTTTAAAAGGGTTATCATTTACTACATATATTTAAATGTATCAATGTTTAAATATATAGAACCAACAACAGTCTTTCCTTAAGAACATTTTAAATGATAATATATATTAAATGTATACAAATACATATTAAATACATATTAAAATGATAAGGCAACAAATATAGTAGTACCTTAATTTATTTACACGTATTTATTTTTGCTCAGGTCAAAGTTCACTGGAGTAGAATTTATCTGAAAAATGTCTAAGTAAAGTATGGAGACATGAAGTGCTTAGACATTCAGAGGGACTAGCTCTGTATAGTTAGAAAAAAAGAGATTTCAACTCCTTGTTCAATATTTATTTATAAGGGACCATAAACACATATAGTTTTATAGAAAAACACACCCATGTAATTCTTTGCTTGTTTGTTTGTTTTTGTTTTTGTTTTGTTTTGTTTTGTTTTGTTTTGTTTGGAAATGATTAGACTCTACAAAGTACAGTAAAGCAGGTGGTTTGCTTGGGTCCCAGATCCAATGATGGCACACTGAAGCCACCGGTCCTGTATACAGGTCCACGTCGGACCATCCTGTCCTATTTTGCTTTGAGTAAACATAGTCTTTCTAAGGTGCAGCCTGCTTAGGTAAAGTGCCCTTCAATTGTCTTCCTACAAACGGGAATGTACATTTAGAGTGCCCAGGGGCGCTGACTGGACTGGACACAGACAAGTCAGTACTTGTGCAGAGCTACAAAGAAGAATTCCTTTGAACTTTCTAAGACAGAGTTGTCTGAAAGAGAAGGAACTCGAGCAGTTTATCCCAGGTATTTGAAAAGTGATCAATAATCACATTTTAAATGATGTAATTTCATACTTGCTTTTGTTTTAAACAATATCACTTTTAGAGACTTTTCTTACTACACCCTTCTCTTTAATGTACACTATGTTATCTTATTAAGTTATTTCAACTAGATACAAAGCATAGCATATGTTCTGAAATAAATACTACAACGGGATGACTAATTCCACAATAATGGAGAACAACTGAAAGAAAATCTACATAGAAAAAGCAAGGATTGACTACAACTCTATTTGTAACAGATAATAAATGAAGAGTCTATGATATGGATCTAAGCAGACACATAATACGATATAAAGCCAAGTAATTAAAATCTTTATTAGTAACCTATTCAAGAGCTTTACGTAGCAATCCTTAATTTCCCCCAAATTCTAAGGGCTGGCTTCAGTCGGATCTTCTTCTATCTAGCTTTTGGGCTCCATGGTGAATTAGCTGGAGCCAGTTATGAGGTTACAGTTGAAATTGTGATAAAGCATCTAAAATGCCCTTATAGTAAGTACATACTTTGGGAGGCATGAATGAATGATGCTTCCTCCTGCCCTGCCTCCCTTCCAGCACGTTTATCTCCATGAAGATCCTTGGGCTCTTGAATGTCCTCTGATTCTCATGCGGCATTTAGAACAACTGGTAAGTGAAGTGTGTGTAGCAGACAGCAGTACCGTGTGACACCTTTCCCATGATTTTATAGGGGGGTTGAGATTCACAAGTGTAATGTTCTAGAGTAATATCATGCTCTATAAGATAGTTATTCCTCGTGGAAAAAACAGCTTTTGCTTTCCTACAAATACTGGGAGAAACGGGTTTGGCTATGAATTTCAATTTATAATATAAGTTGCATTCCCTGTTGACCTCCATGAAATGTTTCCTAACCAGCTCTTTGAAAAAGTTCCCTCCCTCCACTGCTTTTGCACATTTTATGAGCATGAGGAAGTTCCACAAATGGCATTGACTTCCATGATCCTTAAAAATATTGACCCCTCACGCTCATGGCACACCTATGAAGTCATGGAGAGTGTCTTATCACAAAGCTGAAAAAGAAAGGAGACTCCTGTCTTATGGGTGGCTTCATACACGGTTGACACTTCTTTTAAGCAAACCAGCCAACAGTCAAAGCCCTACTCAAAAGTAATTCAGAAGGATCACAATGAAGCATCTGCAGGCTCTCAGAATGCCAGGGAGAATCCTGATCCCTAATTTTGCTTGAAAGCATAGACAACCGGGGTGCTGATGGAAGTCACCAATCCATGGGTGATTGGGAATTGAGAAGAGTCAGTCACCAGTGAGAACTTGGTGAGGAGAAAATCTGTGGGAGATGTGATCATCTTTGTTTAAAAGCACACAACACACACACACACACACACACACACACACACACCAAAACTAAACAAACCACTCATACTTTATGTGAAGGCTTAATTTTGGGAAAGCAAGATTAACTGAGAATTAACTGCAATTCTTCATCTGTCTCTGCTCTTGACCAATAGGATCATGGGCAAAACAACACAGCCACAACAATGGCTCCATATTACAGAAGCATGAACTTGTATGTCTCAGGGCCAACTTAGGGACAGTCACTGCCAAGTATCTACACAGCCAGCAGCAGAGACCAACACTGAGACCCCATATGGTAGATTTATCACCTCGTAGAGGCAGGATGATCACTTTTGACTAATTCCATAGTGGAAGGGGTAGCTCTTTGTTCCCATTGGATTCAGTCCTTGCTCTGGGTATTGATTTGTCTCCCCTGCCTCTGATACTTTTGCCAAAACCCAGTGGGCTCCCAGACTCCTTTCTTCACCATCTGGGGATTCTACCCAGCATTGCCTCTCAACAGGAAACTCATTTTACAGCAAATGAAGTGTGGAAATGGGCTTGTGTTCATGGAAGTTACTGGGCTTGTCATGTTGCCCACCACCCTGGAGCAACCAGCCTGACACAATGATGGATTGGCCACTTGGAGTATTAGTCACAGCACCAAATGGATGACTCCACCTTGCAGAGTGGGGGTAATGCCCGGAGCATGTTGCAGATACCCTGAATCAATAAGAAAACCTCGATCCCCCCACCCCACTTTCACAATGCAGATTCATGGATCTAAGCACCAGACATGAGGCTATAACACTTGTGAATATTTATTACTTACTTTGACACAAATAATTTTGCTATCTTGTTCATTCCTCTTTCATTGACAAATGACTTATGGTTATTTCCAAGAAACAAGGTAAAGTCCTCAGTATGATTATTGTCAGGAGGGATCTATGACAGGGTTCAAACATCCCACCAGTTCAGTTCGTGGATGCCAATGGAGGTAGCAGAGAGACAGGCAGTCCACACAGCACCTTAGTCAGAAACCTGTTCTATTTAAGTCATCTGAAAGAGGTACCATGCTCATGAAAGAAGTGGCTTATTTTCCCTGAAGCAAACTGATTCCTGGAATCAGGAGTATGCTAAAAGCCTTTGCCTTTGATTTAACAGAAACAGTGACTTCATTAATTGTAGAGCAGTCCACAGAGTCAAATTTATAAATACTGGAGGCTCCCATCATTAAGGTCATTTGTGCAAGAGATAGTAAAGCAAGTACAGATGAGGTGCGAGCTACTGCCTCAAAGATGGGATTCTACAAAGAATTCCTCTATTTCCAGAAGCAATGTGAGGAGAAAGAGAGGGGGGAGGGGGAGAGAGAAAAGGAGAGGGAGAGAGAGAACAAAAGAAGAGGAAAATTGAATGAAAGGAAGAGCATTAACTTCTTTTGTCTCCTTCCAGTTTGTAACAGAACTTTGTTAATGAGGAAGCTAAGAATTCTGGGAAATACAGCTATGACCAGTGCAGCCCCAGCATCACATAGCATTTATAAAAGTTGTGTGAGACATAAAAGGCAGGAGGGAGTGACTGGAGTGCTATGAATTTGTACTCCTTAGGACCCCACCCTGGAAGGGCAGAAACACCATTTCCCTGCACAGGGCTCTGCAATGAGAACAACTTAGATTTTATAATTGTGCCATTTAAATTATCACGCTTTTATATGTCAGATGTGTTGGATGTGTTGCCATCATCATGATCTTTTAGCTATTATGATTTGAGATTTATATTAAAAATCTTAAACATCTTTGCCTTCCCACCAAAATCAGCTCAAAGCCTAAAAACTTGCCACCAAAGAGTGATTGATCTGAGGTAACACGAACAGTTAGAAAATTCTCCCTAGAGAAGAAGAAAAACAAGAGTTACCAGTTTGCCTGAGAATCCACTTTAACTGATTCAGAAAATTTCCACTGTACAAAATGGGGGTCTTTCAGCCTACAAAGTCTATTCATTTTTCTGCTTCTTTGCCCATCTAAATGATAGGGCTCTGTAATGCTTGGACATAGAGCTTGATTCAAGTTTAATTACTGCACACATATGTTACAGCTGTGGCCTTGGCAGAAGTAAACAGAGTAGCATTCCATTGACAACCAAATAATTCTTGTAAATGAATTCAGATTGTATACACGCTGCAGTTCACCACACACAATGGGTCCCCTTGTCCATTAAGTATAGACTATGGGGTTCAAGCCTATGAAGAATGACAGGCGTATCTTCTGTCTGGACAATTCTAGAAACTTCCAGCCATCCTGGATTCTCCAGCTGACTATCTCAGACTGTGGCTGGGAGATGAGCTAAGTCATTTAAAGTTTCAGAGTTGTGACACTCCATATCTAAAGTGGGATAATTAAACAGACTTTAAAGATGTTCAGATGAAAGGCGTGATGTAAAAAGAAAATAATCTGCAGATCATTAGGAAGACAAATGCTAATCTACTCATGAAAGGGAGTGGTTAGGCAAAGCTTGGTCAAAGGAAAGAGACATTCAGGGAGATTATAATTTTTATAATTACAGGAAGCTAATTATTCATTAGACGGCCACAAGCCTGTATGCCGGCTCCCTCACAAGACAGTGATAGCACTGACTCAGAAGAACTTCTAACTCTCTGCTTTGTTTTTCCCACAAGACTTTTAAGAACAGAGTTAAATAATATATTTTAAATGCTTATAATGTTCTTCTTATTAAAAAAATAAAAAAAAGCAAATAATTGCTTCTGTTGCAGTATGCTGCTGTCCTTTGGTGGTTAACTCTAATGGGGCCTGTATAGCAAAGATCTTGTTCCTGTTTTTTAAAGCAGTTTGGTTTCTGAATTTACCAAATCAGAGTTTACAGTGATATTCTAAACAAAATGTGTGTAACTGTCCGTCCTTTGAAAGTAGCGCAAGGGAGATGAGAGTCACAAACCCTCAAACCTGGGAAATGGTTGAGAGTCACAAACCCTCAAACCTGGGAAATGTTCATAATACTTTAAGGAATGTCCTGTAACTGATTTGCCAAGGTTGTGACTTGGTGTTTTTGCTTTATGTTTTGTTCCAAATTACTCCACAAAACTGGGTCCTGTTGCTACAATCAACTAGAGTAAACAATAAAAAGAGAAAAATTGAGTATTTAAATGCAGAAAAACAGGTAATGATCATTCATTTCTTCTGGGAGACATTTTAGTTTCTTTTGAGCAATTTGTAGGACTGTCTACGATCGCAGTGTGTGCTAGCTAAGTGACAACAGGAGAAGAAGGAGGGGCAGCAGAGACAGATGGAAGTGGGGAAAGATTGGCAGTCATGAATTGGAGCAAAGGAAGCAAGATGAGAGAGAAGAGAAATCTTAGTTTTATTTCGTTTGCTTTTTAAAGCTATGTTTCTATGCACCACCCCAAATGCCAAATCCATTACCCTTCCTGCCCAAGAACACAAGGGCATGGTAGAAATGCTTTCTTTTTGTTTATGTGGAACCACTGAAGTTTCATAGTCATACATAATATCCATATAGGATATCATAAGATTTTATGTAACTGAGAGTGACATATTTTTCAAATAGTTCAGTAAGTTGGAGAAACAAAACAAAGCTGCAAGCAGGCAGCCTGGGTTGGGGTTAGCCCCTCAATTCTTCTCGAGTAAAGAGAGGTTATAATTAATGCAATTAAAACAAAGGAATTTAATAATGGGTGAATTACTCAAGTAATTATCTTAAGTGTTTTATTCAAGGTGAATACTTTAGTACAGCTTTGTCTTAACTTACCTGAACAAAATGTATTCTCAAACCAATGTGAACATTTAAAAAAAAATGATATGAAGCAAGGAAACAAATAATGAGGAAATAATAAGTTCATTAAAATGTAAAACTCCTCTGGTTACTGGTATACTTCTGCTTGGCTTTATTTGATATCCTGTGGCATGCTGGTCTTCACTGGCACCGTAAAGAGCTTGATATATGATCTTTTTCCTGTGGCCATGGCGAGAGCAGTGGGGGAGGACATTTTTCAAAACCAGCAAGTTCAAAGTTTAGCTATCATCAGAAGGAACCAAGGGAACAATGGCATGTGAGAGCAGTCCAAAGGAAGGGTCTAAGGCCAAAAGAAATGCTTGCTAAGTTGTCTGGCAGCTCAGGGCAGTTGGATGTGTAAAAGATATAAATGATTAGATAAAGATCCCTGAGCTAGGTTTAACTACCTGGCAAGGACGGATGGGTGACAAGGATCTAGCAAATCTTCCTTTGCTGGTGGGCTTAAATGATAATTAAAAATAGTAATAAAAATAGGGAGTGGAGGTGAAACCTTAATGTTCATTTCAATATTGTGCACAGACTTCCTTATTCAATGCATACAGTGACATAGGGCAGGATTGAGTGTCAGCTATCATATAGGGAACAGGAAGTGGGGTTTAATGAGCACTATAGGTCAGCAATCAAAGATTTAGCCATCCTTATCAGGAACTACTTTTCAGGGCAATCAGTATCCCAGGGAAGAGATCTGAGGTCATACTCAGTACGGAATGTCCCTCCATCATGCAGGTATCATGCATGGAGGACAGATGGGAGTGGGAACCAGAAAACAAAGGCAGGACTTTATAAAAAAAAAAAAAAAAAAAAAAAAACTAGCCAAGCCTTGAGCTGAAACAAGGATTATTAGTCAAGAACTGAGAACGGAGACCACGGAAAACCTGTGGATGGGAGAATTAAGGGTGGCAGATGCAATGGCTAGGAGCAATTTTCCCTAGATAGCTTACAGAAAGTTTCTGCATTTACTGTGAGGGTGTGACCTGGGATAGTCCCAAATAATGTGTCTATTCACTACCTACTGTCCATCCATACCACCATCTGACTTTGGCTCTTTTTTCCCCCGTAGAAAACACTTCTGCTTATTTAATTGTTCTAGACACACACCTAGGAAGTCTCTCCTGCCTATTCCTTTCCTGTTATGTCTGGGTTCTGGTGGACAGATTCTCTTCTACATGCCTTCAGCACACTCATGGAGTCCCAAGACCTTCCTCCCCACTGTTACCTATCTTGCCTGAGTTCTGTAACTTTCTCTCTGTACGTTCAGCCAGTCTTGCTGCGATAAACACTGACCTTTGGCATGCTCATCCAGGGAAGGTAAGTCCTTCCTTACACTTGAGGCAGATCAGGACATTGTTCTGTGATTGACTTCAATATTAGAAATGTTACATTGGAAAGGATGATTATTATGTAACCAAGCAGAGATGTTGAGTTATGGGTGGGGATAAGCTTTGGAATTAAAAGAAGTTACCCAGGCAAAAGCCATGCATTAAGAGATGTCAATGAACTTATCTTGTTTAAAGCTGTGAGGCCTAGAGAAGACTCAGAGAGACGCTTAGAAGAAAGTCATGCCTGAGCCCCTTGGCTATGCTGAATTCGGCAGCTGAGAGCAGAATGGGAAGGAAACAAAGACATTGAGAGCACCAGCTCACGGTAAGACATCAAGAGCACCAGTTCAAGGTAAGATAAGCAACTGCGATATAGACAGGTACCCATGTCTTTACACCATATATCATACCATATCACTTCAGAGTTTCATACCAAAATAATTAAATACATTGGCAGAAAAATCAATTATAAGAGGGTGTGACTAAATTCGCCAAGGGCTGATCCAAAGGGTCCCAACTAGTGGTGGTCAATACTCGTACTCACTGATTCATAGATAAAGCTGCTAAATTGCCATGGTTCCCCTTTGTTACTTGTATAGCAGTAAATATAAGTGGTGACTGACTGTGGATGAGCAACAGTTTTTGCAGTCAAAGAAAATCAAAGATTATGCTGGGATTCTGTACTCCCCCCAAATCCTTTAATATGAAAGTCCAGATTTAATCATTTATAATCATTCAAACATGAAAAATATTTTTCAAGATTATATACAACTCACC
Organism: Mus pahari; assembly: GCF_900095145.1. Lineage (NCBI taxonomy): Eukaryota > Metazoa > Chordata > Mammalia > Rodentia > Muridae > Mus > Mus pahari. Next base: position 135,752,983 of record NC_034593.1, read on the forward strand.
AATTACAAAAAAAACACTTCAATGCTAAAAAACAGAATGGAAGAAATCAGTTTGTAAGGGTTTAGACCAGGGTTCTCAACCTTCTTATTGCTGAGTCCCTTTAATGTTGTAGTGACCACCAATCATAAAGTTATTTTTGTTGCCAATTTCATAACTGTTCTACTATTATAAATTGTAATATAAACATATGTATTTTCTGATGGTCTCAGGGGACCCTGTGAAAGAGTTGTTTGACTCCAAAAGAGTTGCGACTCACAGGTTGAAAAACGCTGGTCTAGAAGCAGTAGTTGCCTCTAAGTCTGACTCTTTCTTGACAAGCTAATGAACCTTTGTGTGCCTCCTCCCGTCATCTGTGCCATGGTGTCAGTAATTGTTTCATAGGGGATGCTATGCTGGATGTCTCTGAAACCCTATGAAATTTGCCTGGCCCATGCCAAGAATTACAGGGATATTGTAAACATTATTATTATTCAACTGAGCATAAGTAGAGAAGAGGGGATGAGATTAAAATTCATATCTCATAGGACTACCTGTGAGGTTTAGGACAATGCCTGGAACATATATTAATTCATGATATCCAGTCTAGGCATCGTCCAGCAATCAGTATGCCCAAAGTGTATTCTGGGTAAAAGAAATTACTTATGATGGAGAAATGTAACACATGCCCCTACCCAGATCAAATTTCACACAGTCCATACTTTGGATAATTTTGTGAATCAAATCTATAAATATTTAGAGCCTTGCTTGACACTAATCACCATCAATGCTTTCAATGCACGGCAGTAAATACCAGGAATTTTCATGAGGGTATTGTAAGTCGGACAGATGCTTTTGTTCATAAATCAGGCTTTGACCTCAATCATTAATAAACAAATCAGGGCAGAGCAGCGAGAGAGTATAAAGAGTAATTTGGTGAGGAGTCCAATAAATTTTATCAACACAAATAATCAAAACCCAGAATTTATTCTTAATCCTGCCATGCTAATGGCTTCCTGTTAAAGGGAAAATGATTAAATCAAATATGGCTTTAATTTGTTGGGGCTAGATGTAGTTTTCCCCAATGTGATAAATTACTGTGAGGGCAAGTCGAATAATGTAATATTTACATCAAGCCTGCTGTTGTGTGTAGGAGAAAGAAATACAAAACAATCCATGAGCTGGTCAGCACAGTTTAGTGAACTACAGAAATTCACATCATGTTGCAACCTTGCATGCCCAGGCTCTACTACAGGAGAATGGCTGTGACATCGGGGCCATAGCTCTTGAGTCCCTCCTGTCATACCTGAGTGGGGCTTTCCAAGGTAAGCAAAGTCTAAGATCAGAACATTGTTTTGCCACCTCAGAATCCACAGGATGACAAAGTATATTTTTATAGTGCTTTATAGAATTCTTTAAAAAAAAACATTTTTACACTCTATATTTTATTCTACCCCACCCCTGTCCACCCTCTGACTGTTCCACATCCCATACCTCCTCCCCACTCTCTGATCTTTTGTGGTTTGCGCTTTCAGACTACTAGGAGAAATTAGTAGATGATCTCTATCTCTCCATCAGGAAAAAAAAAATCAAAAAACAAGAGAAGTGGGAGCTTGTTTTGTCTTGTTTGACTGTCTCTTTGAGGACTGCTCTTTTCTGGAAAGGAAACTAAGGTAGGATGGACCCGAGTGAGTGGGGAGATGGGGGCAGCTGGGAGGAGTGGAAGAAGGGACATCGTGGGAGGGATAGGGACATATTGTATGAGAGAAGAATCTATTTTCAATTAAAAACGAACTGAATAAAACGACAAAAGAAAAAAAAAAGAGAGAGAGAGAGAGAAAAACGAACTGAAACAAAAGAAAGTTGAACAGACAGGAAAAAAAGCCCAAAGGAGCTGAAGAAGACATCACACCAAATAGAGACAGATAATCAGACTGAGTCTGATATGAAGATAGACTGAAGTAGACTTCGTCTGGAAAGAGAGAGCTGGCCCAGTAGACAATGGCACTAGAGAGTCTCTCTCTCCGGATGAAACTGCTTTTATGAGAAGACTCAATGTATCCTCCCTTAGCAGCAATGTGTTCTGTGTTTCCACATTACGGCGATGAGCTAATGAAACCCTGGTTATTTGGAGCAGAGCTGAGCTGCAGCTTTGCACTACGCTGAGCTGAGCCAAGCCGGCCAGCAACTGTGCAAAGAACAGTGAAACCCGCATAGCTGTACCACCAATGCAAACTGTACGAGACAGAAAGAATCCAGTATCGTAAGCTACCCTGTAGTCAGCTGAATGCCTGTCAGTCTATGGTTGGAAATACATGCAGGCGATGTTCCTACAGTCACAGCATTAATCATCAAAAGAGACCATTTGTCGAGTCCTCTCATGTCAGCCTCCTCCAACTGGGCATCTTTCATAGGTTCTACTCAAAATGGGAACCAAAAAAATAGCTGATAGAAGAGCAAACAGAGAAAGGGGTTCAGGGAGGTATCTTGAAGTTTTGGCTGCTTCAAGTTTATGCTATAAGCAGAGGGGAGAATCGAACATAATAAAACGCTTGTCTTCGTCCAAGGCCACTGAGAAGCAGGCTCAAAATACAGCTCCAAACTTGAACTGAACACAGAGGGCTATCTTCAACTCACCCAGCAATTCCACATCAGTTTACCAGGAACTTGTCCAGCACCAGCTGGTAAAGACTGAATATTGTCCTTACTGAAGAACTTCCTTACTATCAGATCACACAACCTTTTCCTCAACTAGTTAATTCTAGACTCCCAAAGTCCTCCATTTTTTTTCAGCCTCTTTCAAATTCACCTTGACTCTAGCACAAAGGACGTATATCCTTGTGTTCTCTGATTCCAGGAACGCAGGGAATCCATTTGGATTTCTTCCTTTATTTCCTCGTGCTGTTGCATGCAAGAAACAAATTAGACTTCTACATTTTGCTCACAGTGAAATGATTGAAGGGATAGGAGAGTTTTAAGGCACTGAATTATCCTTCAGTGAGAAGGAGAAGCCTATTTTATTTTGTTTGGATTTAAGAAAAGGCACTGAGCCAACATTTCCATACGCCAAGAACCCAAATTGACTGATGGCATTCTGAGGCCATTTCACGTCTGTGAACAAATCTGCAGATGTCTTAGTGAGCACTCTACCAGCAGCTTTATAAATGTGTTTGTCAAATTGGTTTGGCATGAGAAGAGGTCTCCAGCAAGTCTTATATTTTTTGTAGAAAGTGAACTATAAACTTGAAATTTAAATGTCTGAATGACCCATCTTTCCAAAATGGTAAGATTTGAAATTATCATGCACATTATAAAATACTAAAGAAGCCACCCTTTGTTGGGTATCTTCAACTGTCAATCTTAGGGTTCATGTAAGTCAGGATTTGCATGTTAGAATCGGTGATGGTGCTACAGAAAATAAAGATGAAATTTTGCTTGTAACAGTGAGCCATGGAGACCTGAGATCATTTGTCTTCCAGCAAATTAGAGAAAAGAATAAAACCTCAAGTTTTTGAACTATAACCTTGAATCAGCATAGGATATTGGCAGAATGCTGGCTTAGAGATTGCTGTAGTACCCGCTAATGAATATTACATCTTTGGAAGATTCAGGAAAATCATTTCTACTTCTTTGGGAGTTTCATTTTATACAACAGTGTGAAATAGACATGGTGAGGTGGGGCATGGAAGGCAGAGGTGGTAATAAATATGCAAGAGTTGTAAACACAACCTTTCTTTAAAATCTGAAGCATGCCCCTTCCTGCAGAGAGCCCTGCAGCACCTAGGAAACTCCATAGCCCTCACCGAGGTTGCTGACTGACTTTCTCCAGGAGTTCTCTTTCTTCTCATCTGGAGCCACCGTGCTTTCAGACCACTTCATGTCGTCTCAGAGTCCTGGACGCGATGGCTGGTCATCTGGGGCTCTGCTCTAACCTCACTGAAGGCTACTGCTTATCTTTCAGTGTTCCAGAAAGCAAACATTGAGTTTTCTTCTAGACTGTTCTTGTTGTTGGTGATGGTTTGTTGGGGTTGTTGATTTGGTTTGGTGGTTTGTTTGGGGTGTTGGTGTTGTTGTTTTGTTTTGTTTTGTTTTTTTGAGACAGGGTTTCTCTGTTTAGCCCTGGCTGTTCTAGAACTCCATTTGTAGACAAGGCTGGCCTTGAACTCAGACATCCATCAGCCTCTGCCTACCTAGTGCCATGATTCAAGGTGTACACTACCACTAGGCTGCATTTCCCATTTTGTACACATCCTAGGTTCTATGAGAGACATGGGCTCCCTCAGTCAGATGTCCTAGGAAATGAAAAGAAGAAGAAAAGTAAAGCCAGTCCTTTATTCACCAAGACAACTACATGTCATATAGTTTTTAATGGGTCCCTTTGTATAAAGAGAAATTACCCAAACTAAATTAGCATTAGTTTTGAAAGAAAGCAAATTGTTAAAGTTCTTTAAATAGAAACATCCTTGATTAAACTTTTTGATTGATAAAACTCATCCTGTACGTGTACTGTTCTTCAAATGGACAAACTTGAGATTTGCAATCCAGTTTTTATACTACATTTTGCTTTTGCCTGTAATTGTAATTACTATTTGTTTATATTTTCACAAATTCTTCCCTCATACAGCAATGTTATTTTAATGAATTTCTTTAAAATTTTCAGTCTGTTTAGATCATATTCATTTCCCTTTCCCCAACTCTTCTCATATCTACCTCTTACCTATTGACCCCACTTTGCATCCTGCCTTCCCAGTTAAATCCAAATTGTGCTGCCCAATATTCTTGGGAGTTTGGAATGTCCTGTAATGGCGTTGACCTATCTGGAGTCTTGTGAATGTGGTGACAATCTCACTGAATTCATATGTGTATCTGCTCTGTTATGGATGGGAAACAGATTTAGTGACGTCATCCAAGATCTCTGACTCTTATAATCTCCCCCCTCCTCTTTTGCAAAGATCGCTGAGCCTGTTAGGAAGAGTGTGGTATACATATCTCAGTTAGGGATGAGAACTCTAGTCCCTTATTCTCTGCATGTGCTGACCAGTTTAAGATCCCCGTGTTCATTGATATCCACTGCAAGTGTCAGGTTTTCTGATGAGGATTTAGGGGCATCCTGATCTATGGGTATACCAATAAGTCATTTGGAATCATTTTAATAATATGTTCATTCAGCAGAATAATACTATTAGATTTTCCTATAAGCCTATTGTACAAGAACACCTGTTTTTCTTCTCTCTAATCAATAATGTGATAATCATGTTTTATCTTTCCCATTTTAATAAAAATAGAATTTAGTTACAGTATCAATTTTCATTTTTAAATTGTTATAAGTCATCTTTTCTCAGTTCCCTTTTTTACATTTAAGGTACTCATTAAATATGTACATAACATTGCATATTTTTTCAATTTATTCCTTAATCTCTTCTTATACAATTAGCAGTGCCCTGTAGAAAAATAGTCAGTACCCTTTGTCAAAAAAGAAAAAAATGTACGATTCTAAATTTAACTCAGTGGGAAAAATTGAATCCTTTAATTAATATCAAGTCTAGAATAACTGTCTGTGATCATTCACTAATTCATGTTGGTAGGTTGTTTTTTTCCTACAAGCAAGAAAATGTCCTGAGAGGCTGTATTGGTGGCCAACACTGTCAGCAAATGCTATACCGTAACACCAAGGGCCTCTAACTCTTGACACGTAGAAATATCAAGCTTTGTTTCACAGTTGTGCTAAAGTTCACCTGTGACAGGCTTGTCTCTATCTCTCTACTGTAGGATCCAGGATACATAAGCACAACCTTGAACATTTCTGTTCACTGTCAATATCTTATGTTTTACAATAAATCAGTAATTGGCTAGGGTTTGTCGTGAGGTCTGATACAAACAAGAGGAAGTCCAATGTATGTTACAGAGAAAAGTAGTGCAAGCATTTGACAGTAGTCACACTTTCCAATAAGATCTATCCTTCAATATCACTTAATATTTGTCTCACCCTCAGTTCTATATTAAATTATGTTCTCATCTTAATGCGTACAAAAATACTCCAAACCTTTATGTGTGTGGCCTTGGCATCAAGCTCTGGGGTCGTGGTAATTTAAAAATAACATCCTGGGTATTTGCAGCAGCATGGGTGTCATATTTGTGGGTGGAGTCTTTACCTAGGGAATTTATAGTAAGTTATCTGCTCCTTCCTGAAACATAAATAAATGTTAGAATAGGAGCAAAACCACCAATAGTCACTCAGAAATAGAAAGCTGGAAAGGTATAGAGTACATCTCCAGGGTAGGAGTTGTTTCTCTAAGAGGCCCACATTCCGTCCCTGGGGAGGGACCTGGTGAGTGTTCTCTGCATTCTAACATCTGATCATTCCATCTACACAAGGCGGTCACCAGGGGAGGCTGAGTAGCTTCTTCAGTCTGCTCTGCCTGAGGAAGACTGGAGGTCCTCTGCTGACCACAGGCATCAAGCAGCTACACAATCTGTCAAGGCGTTTTCTTCATGGGTGGATTGCTGTGCTCTTCATCCATCGCTTAGTGTACCCAAAGCTGCAACCAAATCCCTTTAACACATTGTCTGTGGATTGTGTCTCCACACATATCAGTGGGAAATTTCTCTTTGAACTGGAGATTATCTAGTCACTTACCAGTTACATCTTAGCTTAGAAGTGTCGATAATCAATCCTAGAAGAACGTCCTTAGCTTTAGCATTGATTACTTTTAGGTTATATTATGTCTTAATTTTAGGTATGGGGATGGCTTCTGGAAGAGTTTCTCTCTGATTCCTGAATTCTTCCTAAAGACATTGTTTTTCTTCCTGAGAACTCAATTTTTCCAGGTAGCTCCCTTTCTTATTACTACTTTTCCAAGTACCAATACTGTGTATATGTCAGCTAGTCCTCCCATATCTGACGCCTTCCCTTACAGCTACAAACTCACAATTAAATTTCTCCCTTGTTCTCTCTCTTACTTTTAAGCTTGGGTCGCCAGAACCTAAGGAGGGTGTGGTGTTCCTGCCTGCACGCAGACCGGCGCCTTGTCTGCATGGGCAGAACACCTTGGGGTGGGTTCGCACTTGAGCGGCAAATGTGTTGCTCTGCCTGCTGAACCCACTGT
>NC_034593.1:135760075-135767881 GCF_900095145.1 Mus pahari
GACGGTGGGCGGTGACAGTGGGCGGTTCGAGGACGCTGTCCAGATCCAGGGTTCCAGGAAGAAACTCCCAACCTGTCTGCAAGAGGCGGAACACAAGGCTTAGAGGGAGGAGCCAACAGGAGGGTGTATTCGAGTCTGCAGTGTCATGTTTTCTTGTATGTGAAAATGATTTCCAGTTCTTGCTACTCACATGGAACTTCTTCCCACTCGAGTCCTCCCCGGGATTTCTGCAACGTACAAGAAGTGCTGATTTAAGCTGAAACATGGCCCTGGAATGTCAGTAATTTGTAATAAAGACTTTCATGGTCCTCTTAGGGAGACAAGTTACCATTCCCTACTTCTCTCTTGAAATAGTTCAGCTTAGAAGACCAAAGTGATTGTTTTTCCCTCTGAGACCATGTCAAGCATGATCTCCCTCTCTCCAATCTTGCTCTCATAAAATATATACAACATGAATCTCATTATAACCCCTGTGTTTACACTTCTTAGTTTTTGTCAGTTAAACAGAGAATAATGAAGTCAAAATTCCTTTGTAAAGGCATAGCACATAAGTTCTTTTACTACCTAACCACTGACTACCTGTCTAATGTATGTCTGGACATTTATCAGTTAAACTAGGGCCCATGACACAAAACCACTCTCTTCCATTTTGTCTCTACCTGGCAGGCTTTGTTTGTTTCTTTGTTTGTTTCTTCCTTTGACTCTCTTTTGTATGTTCTTCAAGACTCCATCAAACACAGCGAAATCAGATGGTCTCTTCCCGGTGGTGGTGGAGGATTGTACCACCTCTTCCTTCCATGAAAACTAGTGAATAACCCTCATTATTTATTGTATTGTTTTCTGGCTTCTTCTATATTCCATAGTGCACAATTAGCTGTTTGAGGCCAGTGACTTCTTCCATACTCATCTCAGTGGCTAGAACACACAGACATGTGGTAAATATCTGTTCATTGTTAACTCATCTGGTCTGTACTCCTGGAGTGTGTACTGTTACTGGGCATTGTGGTACAGTCAGGACAGATGTGACAATAGGAATGTGGGGATGGGGTGGGGGGATTCAGGACAAACTCCTGTACTGTCCTGCCAAAGGAAGGAAAAAGAAAGTAAAATGATTGAATTCTCTGTGTCCTTACATACGAAGGAAGAGAGAGCTGAGGAAAAACGGTTTTGTTGGAACCTTTTCCACGCAGATGCTCACAGGGAGCAGCAGAGTTGGAATTCAATAGCTTATGATTGCTTTTTTTTTCTTATCATATAGATTGCTGGAGCACTGTTAAGTTCAATTTGTAAAATGTTAGCCAAATAGATTGTTCCCCTGTGATACTAGCCATTATTTTCCTCACTTTGAGATCTGCTCTCAAAAGTGAGCATTTATTTCATTTTCTCTAGCTTTTGGAATTCTCCGTTTCTCCATTAGCCACTGTTGTCAGTATGGGGATTCCAGGTCTGCTTTTTTCTCAAGACCCTTGCCAGTGAGCACAGCTGACGCCATTTTCCGACTGTGCCAGGAAGCTATTCTTCCTGGTCCCAAAAGGAAGGATGAAAATTCTGCTTAGGAAAACAACTTGATGCAGACAAGCTGTGATATCCTAAGTTTACGCTCCCAAAGCCTTGACCATGATGTTGAGGACCTGATTTGGAGTTAAGGTCTTCGGCGTATGTATCCTTAAATTCAGTTCTAAGTCAGGAGACATAGCATCAATCCCCTTCTTAATTTTAATAGAACCATTTGCTTTTATTAATAAAAATGATGTAATTAAAATGTTTTTATAAAATGTTATTAAAATGTTAAAAATAAATAAAAACAATGTACATCAATATGAACCAAACACAAAGTCTACACAACTCAGTGAACAATAAGAGGAGGAATTTGGGTCAGAAGTCCTAGAGTTTCCATTAAATCTTACATCTTCAGTATTTGTTATGTTTTATGAGCTTATCTCCAACCAAAACTCCCCCTTCTCAAAAATAATGATAGAATTAGAACTAAAATTAAATGGCTTTTAATTCCATTTTAAAGGACTCTTTATTACATACTGTGCAGAACCTTACTCATGATGACTATATAGACTTAGGATTTGAACACCTTGACTCAAGAGGGAAAATTTATTATCTCATTTTGCAACTTTTAGTATGTAAATATTTTAATCTCCCATGGATTACACTGGTATCTATTATTTTCAGTTTTTTTCATCCTGCAAAATCTACTTAATGCAATATTTTATACTCCTTCCAGGGGTATGCTTTTATGATCCTGATTTTTAAAAATGACTTGTTCCTTTTTGTAATGCCGGTTCCTAGCCCGGGGAGAGAGTTTATCTTGCCATATGCTCAGCGAGTCGCTTTCGTTTCTGGGGTTCTTGTTTGCAAAGCTCTACTGCTGGGGTTGTTGGTTTTGTTTTTGTGTATTTGGAACTATTAAATAGTCTAAAAAGAGAGAAGAGAAAAAAATAAATAAACAAGAGAGTCATGGTTAAAGTATCTGTCCCTTTGTTCCCAATGTGTAGTGTGGAACAAGCCTGTAATTCCAGCATTCTGGAGGCACAGACAGGAAGATCAGAAGTTCATAGATATCCTTGGCTACATAACAAATTCAAGGCTAGCGTAGCTACATAAGACCCTAACTCAATCAACAAAATGGGGAAAACATTCACAATTTGTCCTTCTCTCACAGATCAGATCATTTTGGTGGCACCAAGCCTTACTTCTGAGTTCTCTCTCTCTCTCTCTCTCTCTCTCTCTCTCTCTCTCTCTCTCTTTTTGTTTTACCTTTTTAACACACTGTGATATAGGTAGAAATATGAAATCAGGGAAAAGTGAAAGTTGGCTGAAACCTTGGCACATTATCAGCACAATGGAATTGCAAACCACAAACCCTCCAGGCTAAGATGTTTCTAGAATAAGGGGAGATATTCTTCACTATATGGAATTGTTGCAAGTTGTGGGGATTCCGGTGACTCACATAAACACTCATAACCTGTTTGATTACTGAGAATATCATTACTACTGCACAAATAGCAAGGCTGTTCCCCTTAGCTTTCATAATTTCACTTTACAGGCCCCTTGGTGTTTTGACTGCTTTTTTGCATAGATTGTTACTAGAAGGAGGAGGAGGAAGAGGAGGAGGAAGAAGAGGAGGAGGAAGAAGAAGAAGAAGAGGATGAGGAAGAGGAGGAGGAGGAAGAGAAAGATTCTGAATTATTTTGCATTCCATTCACAGTTGTGCATATTATCAACACACATATGCGAATATTATCAATAATACTTACTTCTGTGACAGAATACAAATGAAAATGTCATTTTGAGTTGAACATGCAGGGAACTTGAGCAGTTAGATCTGAGTGGTCCGGTGCCCAGAGTAGAGTGGGGAGGGTTTCCTCAGCTGCTCACTACGCCATACACTTAAGTCTTGGATCAGCAGAGAGTTTGGGAGAATAGCAATCCGAGCACAACAGATGGCGGTGACTTGACAACTTATCCTGGTACAGGAGGCAAACAGTGATGGCGGCAAATCAGAGTGTGCGTAGACTTGGAATACAAATGAGACGAGCGTCAACCTGACAAATGTGTCCTCCTCGCTGCTTCTAATTATGCCTCAGAAGAGCGATTTTTAATGAACAATCAAAAATCCAATAGAGTGAACTTCTGATTAACTGTAAATACAGAGCATAAAATATGTGGGTGATATCTTAAAAATAATAAACAGCTTTAGAAGTTGTTGCAGGAAGCAGAGGAGCCAACACTCTCTCACACAGCACATACTTCTGAGCTTCATGCTCTGCTCCAAGACTTGAAGGCACTGTGAGCTATAGTATTAGTGACTTGAGTTTCATGTATAGATGAGGAAGCAGCCTCAGTTTACAATGCATAGAACTTAGATTATGCTTTTATATTTCTCTTACGCATAATCCTAGGTGGGTTCGTGGATTTGTTGTTGGCATTTCCTCAGTGAAATACATCCTGATTTGAAGGCAATTGACACTTTTTCAAGTAGGAGGATTCTTAAAACCTTGCAAACCTTAAAAAGAGTAGACAGAAAAAACACCTTCATTTTCACCTTATGTATGTTGTGACATGACCTTGAAAATGTTATTTAGCCAGGCATTGGTGGTGTATGCCTTTAATCCCAGCCCTTGGGAGGCAGAGGCAGGTCGACTTCTGAGATCAAGGCCAGCCTGGTCTACAGGACAGCCAGGGCTATACAGAGAAACCCTGCATCGAAAAACCTAATATATATTATATATATATAATTTAGATACATGAGTACTTAAGCTAGAAGGTTGTGCTCAATGCTTCCCACATTAGCCACTGAATCATCGCAAGCCTCCATGGCATATAGGACTGGCCTCATTGCTTAAATGAAAAACTTGGAGGAAGAGCAGATGTAACAACTTATTCATGTTTCTCACCCATTAAGGGGAAAAGGCTTGGATGGAGCCTGCTGTCTCTATTGAGGCTACCCCTTGGTGTTTACATCATCCTGGAAGCAGAGCTAAACCATAGTATGCTTGACCTTGCGAGCCAGAAATAGCAGCACATATCTGTAATTCCAGTACTGAGGGAGATGACAAGAGAATCAGGAGTTTGTGGCCACTTTAGGTACCTAGATTCAAGAAACTCCATCTAAGAAAACCCAGAAAATAGCAAAACTTGGAAATTGTATTCCTGGAAAAGTGGCTCACAATCTTCCGAGAAATATCTTGCTGCTAAGGAGCATAGAGTTGGAGAGGATGCTAAAGTCAATGTGCATTGAGAAATCAGCACACGGACAAGCAGAGGTTGGAAGCAGGACTCGCTGGTTAAAAGCACTTGCTGTTCTTTCAGAGGAGCCAATTCAGTTCCAGGCAATCATATCGGTGATGTACAGCTATCTCTAAGTCCAGTTCCACAAGTTCTGATGCCTCTGGCTTCCAAAGACACCTGCACTCTTGTACACACACCCATGTGTAGGCATCTACACATAATTTATAATCAAAGGAAATCTTTAAGAAAAGAAAATGCAAGTGTTAAATTGAAGAAGAGAAAGAAAAAAAAAACCCAGGAAAGTATACAGAGTCCCCGATGAACAGAATCCAGGCAGTTCATCGAAGACATGGCAAACAACATGAAAACATGAGACAGACCTGAACATCACTGGAGTTGGAGTACACTTCTAGAGCCCAGAGCATAAACTCTGTTTTCTAGCTTTGACTTCAAGGAGAGCAGTGTTATCTTGAAGAATGTTCTGCTGAGAAACCGGGTTCAGGGTGCAAAGATGTTGAAATGGATGCAAACGAAGTAGACTCTCTTGTTTGGACAGCCCCTTTGAATAGAGGTTGAAACCAATTGACGGGAAAATTTAACTAATCGCTGGAGCAAAGTGAAGCAATGGAGAGTAGACTGTCCTGAGTCTAGGAAATGTAGAGATCATAGAGATGGGCTAAGATGGCAGCAGATTCACACACTTGCAAGGTGTGCTGGGCAGGAAGGCAGCTTGCAGAGTGGAGGAAACAGAACACAGCCTAAAATCAACTCTTGTGCTTATTCACCAAATTCTGCCATTCTGAAAAGAAAACCTCTGACACTTAGAGCAGTAATGTATCAGTAGGGCTGGGGCTCACCTCCACATGTGCACAACAGGCTGTCTATGAGCTGAGCTCTCCAAAAATTGTCTTCATGTAGTTCAGTAGCAAATGGTACTACATCAAGAAGCAGACACAGCCCTCTGATGAATTTTTTAATCTTGATTTCAGAATCATTAAGTTGTAGCATTCCTGTAATAGAGATTTTGTTGAAATTCTTCACATTTCAGGAAAGCCTGACTGCTTCATTCTCCTTCCAGTCAGTAAACCCACTGTGCATAACTTTTAAATTTCCTGTCTGAAAAAAACCAAGTTCCATGCACAAATCCATAGACAGTATGATTCTGATCTGCCCTTTTGTTTAAAAAAATAAATAAATAAACATCAAAACCACTGTGTTTCTTTTCAAAGACTTTACTGGTAGCTAGCGTCACATTTCTGTCTAAAAGGCATACCCCAGGAAAGGTGGCAGCGTGAGGGGTGGATTATTTTAGTTTGGTTTTGTTTGGTTGGGTTCAGTTGTTAGTGTGCTGGTTTTGTTTGACTTAGATATGTCGACCAAAATATATCCACTATGTATGTGCTTAAAAAAGTAAAGTATACAAAGACAAGGCATTGTTCCCAGTTTGTCATTAAAATGAGAACTAAACAAACAAAGTGCACAGAGCTCATGGAAACTGTCTTTCAGGTAACACGGAGGAAGGAAAAACACCAACCAAAACAGAGAAAATAGCTCAGCATCCTCTTACAATGCTTCTCTCTCTCTCTCTCTCTCTCTCTCTCTCTCTCTCTCTCTCTCTCTCTCCCTGCCCTTCTCATTGAAAAATCCCCAAACCCTTGCTGATTTTCCTTTGCTTATTAACCTCGTCTCCATTACTATCTATCTACCTTAGAGCTGTCTAGGTGAATTGAGTGGCTATACATCGTGAAAAGGGATTTATTTGATGGACTTACACAGTATGGTCTAGAGAGTTCGACACAGGCCGTATGAAAACTGGATAAATTTAGAATCCAGAGACACCATAATGCCCTCCAGGATATATGCCTCAGAAGTCACCATGTCACTGTAAAGGCCTAGAGGATTGCTCAAGAGTTGCTGGTCTTCGGTACACTTTGGAAGAATGAGGAAGCTGCAGTCCAACCCCTGTGGCAGGGGCAGCTACAGTGGAGTAAACATAGACAGCAGCAAGAAGCCAACAGAGGCAAGCAAGAAGCACTGACCTTGCCTGGATATCTTTACACCTGGCTGCTGCCAGAGGGCCCTTCTTACCCTGAGGGAGAGTCTTTGCCCCTAGTTAATCCTGCTTGGAAATGTCCTCATGTACAGTCCTATAGGCCTATCTCTGTTGACAATAGATGCCATCAAATAGAATCAAGATTGAGCCTAGTTAACACTAACTCCTTTAGAACCTGAAATAGGCTGAGCTAAGGTGTAAACTTTCAGAGTTCCTTCTCACTCAAAATATATAAAAACCTATTGTATATTGGTGCATTGTATCGTCTGTAAAGTAGCATAACTCAATTATTTGAGGAGTAATCCTGTTCCATTATATTATACAGATGCCACATGTATTATAATACTTGTCTCCTCTAGACTATTTTCAGCAAAGATTATGTAGCTCGTGATTTTCCAAGCACACAATGTGATTTGGGACCCTGTTAACATTTTTAAACTGCTTCTAGGATGAATACAGACCCTATTTTATTGAAATCTTCAAGCTTGGGCAGGATCTCTTTCGACAAGAGATGAAAGGGAAGGGACACCAACAATGACTATAAAACACAGGACACACTTGAGGCAGGAAGAAAGGTCACTGCCCTCCTCCAGACTTTGATCTCCATATGTCTGATCAGAACTATACATTATTTACTCACATGGTAGACTGTGAAACCTTTTTCCATCAAAAAGTATGTATCACAAATAGTATTATGTATAAGTATCTATATTTCTATGTAAGATATATATATATATGTATATGTGTACATATACATATATATAATATACACAAATCAACAAACTATTACCTTTAGTCACGATAGAGTAGGGCATGTTAAAATTCTATCTGTCAGTAATTCTGTTTCAAAAAAACATTAACAATCAGATGAAATTCCACTAGTTTCTACTGATTACAATTCTGATCTTGTCTGCACTCTACTGAATGATCATTAAAGATAACTTATAGATATATAATATAGATATATGTGAAAATGAATATATATATATATATATATATATATATATATA
>NC_034593.1:135767886-135771271 GCF_900095145.1 Mus pahari
CTGAAGCTACAACTTCAAGAGTTTGGAGAATATTTGAATCCCCTGTGTTTATAACAGAGTTTCCCATTATCTGTGTGGCTGTTCCAGAGAGAGAGTGAGAGAGAGAGAGAGAGAGAGAGAGAGAGAGAGAGAGAGAGAGAGAGAAAGAGAAGAAAAGAAGAGAGAGAGAGAGACCCAAAGAGTTTCTTTGTTACAGATAAGGAGTGTAAAGGGACATTTTCTAGAAAGAGGCACATCTAGAAAGCATGAACTGGTGAGGACAGAAAGGCAAGGTAGCTACTGTGTTGCCAGAGAGATGTTGCTTAGAGTCATGATCTAGAACGATGGGGAACAGAGGACATCTGACATAATCATCTCATGGAAAGACAAACGCCCCAAAGCTCCAAAAGCCCCCTAAATCACACATCTGTCCTAAGAAAGGACCCGTGCCAGGCCCTGAGTCCAGAGCCAAGGATTTGCCCTGCTGCTTCCCAGTCGGTGATAACCAGCCCATCTTACAACTCATCCAGCCTTGCCCTAATTGTCAATTATATTTTTTGAGTGATGAACCCATTACTAATTTTACCATGTACAGAAGAAGTGATTTGAAACAGAAATCAATCATCAAGTCAAGCTAAGAGACAATGAGTCTCTTTGACTGTTGTGAAACCAACATATTCATGGGCCTTTCAATTTTACATAGAATCCCTAGAACAAATGAAAACGTAGATTTATTTTAGGAACACAGAGCTGAGCCACAGATCACAAGCCCAGGGGAGGCTCACTAAGAACTAGGAGTATAAGTCAACATTACAAGGAAGCTATAACTTATTCCTGCTTCTCTCACGGGGTCCCAGGCACTTGTACCTCTACTCTCAGAATAATACATTTCTTTTCTCAGTGTTGTATTTGTGTGGCATTGTGCTCAATAAGGCCTCTCTGATGACAATTATACTAGGCTCCTGTCTATGTGTATAAAATATAACTAGGAACCATGTTCCCAAATCGACTAAAGAGGATGTCTCTACTTCAATTCAAACAATGACAGAGCCTTGCTGGTGGTGCCTTCTCAGCCAAGTCTCATTGTCCAGCATGGATGGACCAAGCTTCCACTGAACTCAATAAACAGGAGCTGAAAAGGCAATGCCAGAATCTATTCCATCTCTTGAGAAGGGTAGTCTAGTTTTGTCAGAGCTCCCCCAGCTTTGGTCTACATTGAGACCCTCTGAAATCAGTTCAGGTGATTGACACTGGGATGGAAGCAGCTTTGACTGTGACTCAAGACTGCTGTAAGCAGAAAGGCCAGGATGAGAAATTTATGTCTCTGAGTCTGACCACAACCTACATCCTTAAGTCACTGGTCCAGGTAAGTATACTTCTTGCCTACCTCGTGGAATAGAAAAGTGAGTTCTTTAACACCTTAAATAGAAGTGTGATAGAGGACAAGGAGGTAAATAAAGAAGCAACAAAAACCTCTGGGAGACAAATAAGCTAACCCAGACACCAAAGGATTTCCAAAGAGGGAGTAGACTACAGATAGGGAAGACACACAATGATTCCTTGGTGGCCTTGTTGTAAAGGGATTAAGATAAATATTTGGGATAAAAAGAAGACTCAGCAAGGGTAGAGAAGGGAGGGATTCCTGTGAACAGGGCTGGTTTGTTAGTATAATGAAACTGTTTCTCGGGCCTGCTTTGCAGGACTTGTTTCCAATCCCTTGGAGACATTTCCCCTTCAGAAGAAAGGATGTAGAATATTAGAGTTTTGGCAGGGGGTACAGAAAAATCTATGCTGCTTCAGGTCTAACCCAGCAGTGGAGGATTAAGGTGTGATTGAGTGGATTGCATTCATCAGCCTGACACTCTCAGATCCCCCAGGTCCTTCCCAGGGCTTCAACCAGGCAGTGTCCCCAGGAGGCTCCCCAGTGCTCAGTCCATTTCTTCCCGATTTTTCTCAAGTCACTCCTGTGAGGTATAGAAACCCTCAACTAAGCAGCTTGTGCCCTTCAAAGGTGAAGTTCTTGAAAGTCATTGGGAGGGGTGCAAAACTATAGGCTTTATTTATGCTTAACCTTAAACCAACACCAGGCCCCTTTCCTTCCATCACTGCACATCTGGAATTGTTTGACTCAGTTAGCTTGAATGAGTTTCCCTCTTGCAGTGTCAGAGAGCTTTCCTTATAGACACAAAGCTGCTCACCTGTGAACCTGGGACATACCTGCTTCCCTCTCCCCATTGCTTTGGATTAACAGCTTCATATACTTTCAGATGAATCAAAATTAAAAACCTAAGATCCTGGTATATTTTTTGGTAAAATTTTTATTAGATATTTTCTTCATTTACATTTCAAATGCTATCCCCAAAGCCCCCTATACCCTCATCCTGCCCTGCTCCCCAACCCACCCACTCCTGCTTCCTGGCCCTGGCTTTCCCCTATACTGGGCATATGATCTTTGCAATACCAAGGGCCTCTCCTCCCATTGATGGCCGACTAGTCTGTCCTCTGCTACATATGCAACTAGAAACGCAGCTGTGGGGGTACTGGTTAGTTTATATCGTTGTTCCTCCTATAGGGCTGTAGACCCCTTTAGCTCCTTGGGTACTTTCTCTAGCTCCTTCATTAGGGGCCCTGTGTTCCATCCAATAGATAACTGTGAGCATCCACTTCTGTATTTGCCAGGCATTGGCATAGCCTCACAAGAGAGAGTTATGTCAGGGTCCTGTCAACAAAATCTTTCTGGCATATGCAATAGTGTCTGGGTTTGGTGGTTGTATATGGGATGGATCCCTGGGTGGGGCAGTCTCTGGATGGTTTTTCCTTTGGTCTCAGATCTGAACTTTGTCTCTGTAACTCCTTCCATGGATATTTTGTTCCCCATAGATGCTGGTATTCTTTCATGCTCAGCTGAAAATATTCAACCATGTATCTGAAGTATGACTATTTCCATGCTTGTTTTATGTATACTGTATACTGTGTGCACATCTGTGCTCTCAGAAACATGTCGATCATATGAATCTGTTGGGAAACAGTTCGCATCCAACCAAAGTACGTGAAGTCCTCTGAAGCCATCCCGGTTTGCTGCAAATGATAGGTTTCTGTTCATCTTTGTGAATGAATGACTGGCCATGCGTCCTTACCTATCTGCTGATTGGTAGTTAGCACCACAGCCAACACTGGCACTGGACTCTGTCTTTTATGATGAGTTGATTTTGTTTGGATATATACATAAGAGGGACATCAGGATCATATGCATGGTATTTCTGGTGTGTGTGAAGGCACCTAACAATGCTTTTCTTCCTTCCTTCCTTCCTTCTTTCCTTCCTTCCTTCCTTCCTTCCTTCCTTCCTTCCTTCCTTCCTTCCTTCCTTCCTTCCTTCTTCCTTCCTTTCCCCCCTCTCTCTCTCTT